>NC_087369.1:82042490-82344932 GCF_030014295.1 Loxodonta africana | reverse complement strand
CACCACCATTTTTTTTCTTCTCTTTCTATTCCTTCTCCCTCTCACCTAGCCCAGTATGTTCTCTCCTCTCCCTTCCCACTACCCCGGGTCTGCCCCACCCCTAATTGCCAACCCCCACTGCACCACACTTTTTCCCTTTTCTTTCTCACTCCCACCTAGTCCCCTTCCCAGTGTCCCCCAGCACGCCATCATGACTAGAGAGCCACTGACCTACCACTGCCCTGCTGTCCACGCCCTCCCCAACTCCTGCAGTGCGGTCATTTTTTTTCTTTCTTTCCCACTCCCACCTAGACCTGTAAACAACCTACCCTCCCTTCCCACCGGCCCAAAGGTCCACCCTGCCCCTTCTCACTGGCAACCACCATACTGCTATTTTCCCCCTTTTTCCATTCTTCCTTTTTCTTCTCCTTCCCACCTAGCCCCATATGCCACCTCCTCCACCTTCCCACTGTTCCCCAATGCCCCTGCAAATAAAGTGTCACCAGCGCACTAGCTTGATGCTGCCTTGGGTCCACATCACCCCATCTTCTGGCATGCACTGCACTGTCATATTTTTTTTCTTTTTTCCTTCCTTTCTACCTCCCATCTAGCCCCATGTGCCACCTCCTCCAACTTCCCACCAGCTCCCAGGTCCACTCCACCCCCACCCACCAGCCACCTTTTTTTTCTTTCTCTTGCTTTTCTTTATTTTTCCCCCATCCAGCCCCCTATGCTACCCTCTATTCCTATCAGCTCCCACTGTGCTGTTGCAGTTACAGTATCCCCAGCACTCAGGTCTGCCGCCACACCAGGCCTGGACTGCCCCTCCTTTCCTGCCACTCAACAGCTTCTGAATGGGTGAGTGAGCTAAACCACTCCCCATCCAACACCCCTACCTACCTGTCAAGGAGCTGTGAATGCTTCCTCACTGCTGGACCAAAATCAGGAGGCAGACAGTGCCCACCAGTGGAACCCTCAGTCACCTCACCAAACCAGTGTACAGCGAAGTGGGCTTGCCCAGCCTGCTGCTGCCCTGCCCACCCAGACAAGGTGGTGAGAGCTATTGTACCCCCAGAAGAGCAAGCAACAAAGCACACATGGCCCACCCACCCTGATGTATAATAAGAAAACAAAGAAGCAGGAAGAGACAAATGAATATATAATCAACAAATAAAGAAAATAATAGCTTAATTTCTCAGAGACAGCAGACAAAACATAAAAAAGCATGACAAAATGGTCCAGCAAGTGAACAAAATAATCAGGTAACCTTCCAGAAGAAGAAAAGGCAGTGGAACTACCTGACATGGAATTCAAAAGACTAATATTTAGGACTCTCTAAAACACTAGGAAAGGAATCAAGGAAAACAGACAAAACCAAGGAAAACATTGAGAAAGTCATTTGAAACACAGAACCAACGAAAACATAACTAAAATCAAGAAAAACACAAAGCAATAGAAAATTTCAGGAAAATAATACAAGAACAAAGTCTCAACGTAAATAATTAGAAATCACACAAAACAACAACTAGGAATCTAAAAGGTAAACAACAAAATTTCAGAAATGGACAACTCAATAGAAGGCTTTAGTAGTAAATTTGAAACAATAAAGTAACAATCAGCAAGATTGGAGACAAATCCATGGATGCCACTTTGATGAAGAATGAAGAAAAATGAAGACCTAAGAATAATGTGGGACACAATCAAGTGTAAAAATTTGCACATGATCTGAGTTCAAGAACGGGGAGAAAATGGAAAATACAAAGAAGATTGTTGAAGATTTACTGGCAGAAAATTTCCTAAATATCACGAAAGACAAAAAGCTGACTATCCAAGAAGCTGAACAAACCCCATATAGAATAGATCCCAAAATGAAATAACCGAAAGATATCATAATTGCACGTGCCAAAACCAAGACAAAAGAAAGAATATTGAGAGCAGATGAAGTAAATCAAAAAGTCACATACAAAGGGGAAAGAGTAAGACTAAGCTCTGACTGCTTAGAAGAAACTATGCAGGCAACAAGGCAATAGGATGACATGTATAAAATTTTGAAAAAAGTGCCAACCAAGAATAATATATCCTGCAAAACTCTCTCTCAAATATGATGGCAAAATTAGGACATTTCCAGATAAAAAGAAATTGAGGAAATTTGTAAAAACCAAACCAAACTTACCAGAAATATTAAAGGGAGTCCTTCGATTAGAGAACCACCAACATCAGAAAGCTACCAGTGTCTAGGACACAGGATAGCATCAGCCAGATACCAACCTAGGTAAAGAACTCTCGATAATAAAACACGGATTAAAAACTTAAAACCTAGAAACATATATCAGACATATCAATCTGTAAATAGCTACGATGCCAGAACAATAAAAGACAGAATAAACAGTGTAGATATAAAACTTTCAAATGGAGAGGAAGTCAAGATATTACAAGTAATAAAAGACTGGTTCAAACTTAGGAAGATAAGGGTAAATTTCAAGGTAACCACAAATAAATTAACAAACCTACTCATCAAAAATAAAAAAAAGAAGAAAAATATACTCAGGAAACATAAAATCTATAACAAAAGAAAATCCACAAACAAAGGGAGCTCAGCACAGGACAGTGAGAAGAACAAAGAAAATGTCAGCATCACAAAAAAAAAAAAAAAAAAAAAACAGCAATAAACTCATACCTATCGATAATCATCCCCCACATCTGTCAGTTTGTCGTACTGTCAGGGCTTGCATGTTGCTGTGATGCTAGAAGCTATGCCACTGGTATTTAGATACCAGCAGGGTCACCCATGGTGGACAGGTTTCAAATGAGCTTCCAGAATAAGATAAACTAGGAAGAAAGATCCAGAAGTCTACTTCTGAAAAGCATTAGCCAGTGAAAACCTTATGAATAAGTGGAACCTTATCTGATATAGTGCCAGAATATGAGTCCCCCAGGTTGGAAGGCACTCAGAAGACAACTGGGGAAGAGCTACTTCCTCAAAGTAGAGCTAACCTTAATGACGTGGATGAAGTCAAGCTTTCGGGACCTTTATTTGCTGAGGTGGCACGAGTCAAAAAAAGAAGAAACAGCTACAAACATCCGTTAATAATCAAAACGTGGAATGTATGAAGTATGAATCTAAGAAAGTTGGAAATCATCAAAAATTAAATGGAATGCATAAACATTGATATCCTAGGCATTAGTGAACTGAAATGGACTGGTATTAGCCATTTTGAATCAGACAATCATATGGTCTAATATGATGGGAATGACAACTTGAAGAGGAATGGTGTTGCATTCGTTGTGAAAAAGAACATTTCAAGATTTATCCTGGAGTACACCACTGTCAGTGATAGGATAATATCCATGTGCCTACAAAGAAGACCACTTAATACGATGACTATTCAGATTTATGGACCAACCACTAAGGCCACAGATGAAGAAACTGAATATTTTTACCAACTTCTGCAGTCTGAAATTGATCAGACATGCAATCAGGATGCACTGATAATTACTGGTGATTGGAATGTGAAAACTGGAAACAAAGAAGGCTGAGTAGTTGGAAAACATGGCCTTGGTGGTAGAAAAGATGCCAGAGATCACATGATAGAATTTTGCAAGACTAACAACTTCTTCATTGAAAATACCTTCTTTCACCAACATAAATGGTAACTATACACATTTTTTTTTATACACATGGACCTAACCAGATGGAATACACAGGAATCAAACCAACTACATCTGTGCAAAGAGACAATGAAAAGCTCAATATCATCAGTCAGAAGAAGGCCAGGGGTCGGCTGCAGAACTGACCGTGAATTGCTCATATGCAAGTTCAAGTTGAAACTGAAGAAAATTAGAACGAGTCCATGAGAGCCAAAGTACAACCTTGAGTATAGCCCACCTGAATTTAGAGACCATCTTAAGAAGAGATTTGATGCTTTGAACACTAATGTCAGAAGACCAGATGAGTTGTGGAATGACATCAAGGACATCATCCATGAAGAAAGCAACAGGTCATTAAAAAGACAGGAAAGAAAGAAAAGACCAAAATGGATGTCAGAAGACTGAAAGTTGCTCTTGAAAGTCGAGCAGCTAAAGCAAAAGGAAGAAATTATGAAGTAAAAGAAATGAACAGAAGATTTCAAAGGGCGGCTCGAGAAGACAAAGTAAAGTATTATGATGACATGTGCAGAGACCTAGAGATAGAAAACCAAAAGGAAAGAACACGCTCGGCATTTCTCAAGCTGAAAGACCTGAGGAAAAAATTCAAGCATCGAGTTGCAATAGTGAAGGATTCTATGGGGAAAATATTAAATGAGGAAGGAAGCATTGAAGGAAGATAGAAGAAATACACAGAGTCATTATACCAAAAAGAATTGGTCGACATTCAACCATTTCAAGAGGTAGCATATGATCAAGAACCAATGGTACTGAAGGAAGAAGTCTAGGCTTCACTGAAGGCACTGGCAAAAAACAAGGCTCCAGGAATTGACAGAATATCAACTGAAATGTTTCAACAAATGGATGCAGCACTGGAAGTACTCACTCATCTGTATCAAGAAATTTGGAAGACAGCTACCTTACCAGCCAACTGGAAGAGATCCATATTTATGCCTATTCCCAAGAACAGTGATCCAACTGAATGTGGATATTAGCAAACAAATCTTTAATATCACACACACAGGTAAAATTTTGCTTAAGATCATTCGAAATCAGCTGCAGCAGTATATTGACAGGGAACTGCCAGAAATTCAGACTGGATTCAGAAGAGGACATGGGACGAGGAATATCATTGCTGATGTCAGATGGATCCTGGATGAAAGCAGAGAATAGCAGAAAGATGTTTACCTGTGCTTTATTGACTATGCAAAGGCATTCGACTGTGTGGATCATAACAAATTATGGATAACATTGCGAAGAATTTGAATTCCAGAACACTTAATTGTGCTCATGAGGAAACTTTACATAGATCAAGAGGCAGTTTTTTTGGACAGAACAAGAAGATGCTGTGTCATTTAAAGTCAGGAAAGCTGTGCGTCAGGGTTGTATCCTTTCACCATACCTATTTGTTACGTATGCTGAGCTGATCCATGAAGCTGGACTATATGAAGAAAAACGGGGCATCAGGATTGGAGGAGGACTCGTTAGCAACCTGCATTACACAGATGACACAACCTTGCTTGCTGAAAGTGAAGGGGACTTGAAGCATTTACTGATGAAGATTAAAGACCACAGCCTTCAGTATGGATTACACCTCTAACATAAAGAAAACAAAAATCCTCACAACTGGACCAATAAGCAACATCATGATAAATGGAGAAAAGATTGAAGTTCTCAAGGATTTCATTGTACATGGATCCACAATCAACGCCCATGGAAGCAGCAGTCAAGAAGTCAAAAGACACATTGCATTTGGAAAATCTGCTGAAAAAGACCTCTTTAAAGTGTTGAAAAGCAAAGATGTCACCTTGAAGACTAAGGTGCACCTGACCCAATCCATGGTATTTTCAGTCGCATCCTATGCTTGCGAACTCTGGACAATGATTAAGGAAGACAGGAGAAGAATTGACACCTTTGAATTGTGGTGTTGGCAAAGAATATTGAATATACCATGGACTGTCAAAAGGACAAAGAAATCTTTCTTGGAAGAAGTACAACCAGAATGCTCCTTAGAAGCAAGGATGACAAGACTGCATCTTACATACTTTGGACATGTTGTCAGGAAGGATCAGTCCCTGGAGAAGGACATTATTATTGGTAGAGTTGAGGGTTAGTGATAAAGAGGAAGACTCTCAACGAGATGGGTTGACACAGTGGCTGCAACAGTAGGCTCAAGCATGACCACGATTGTAAGCATGGCACACAGGCCCAGGCAGTGTTTCGTTCTGTGGTACATAGGGTCAAAACTAAGTCGACAGCACCTAGCAACAACATCTATAGTCATACTGAATGTAAATGCCTTAAATACACCTGTAAAGACACAGAGTGGCAGGATAGATTAAAAAAACACAACCCATCAATATGCTGTCTACAAGAGACACACCTTAGCAAAGACATAAATATATTAACATTTAAAGGACTGAAAAAATCAAGCAAAGGGTAACCAGCAAAGAGCAGGAGTAGCAATACTAATCTCAGATAAAACACACTTCAAGGCAAAATCAGGCATAAAAGACAAGAAAGGGCATCATATAGTGATTAAAGGGACAATCCACCAGGAAGACATAACCTTAATAAATATCTACGTAATCAATGACAGGGCTCCAAAATACACAAAACAACTCTTAACGGCACTTAGAAGAGAAATTGACACTTCCATAATAATAGTTGTTGTTGTTGTTGTCGTTAGGTGCCATTGAGTAAGTTCCAACTTCTAGTGACCCTATGTACAACAGAACAAAACACTGCCTGGCCCTGCACTATCTTCACAGTCGTTGTTATGTTTGAGCCCATTATTGCACCTAATGTGTCAATTCATCTCATCAAAGGTGTTCCACTTTTTCACTGACTCTCTACTTTACCGAGCATGATGTCCACAATAATAGTAGAAGACTTTAACACACTACTGTCGGTAAAGGACAGAACATCTAGAAAGAAACTCAGTAAAGATACGGAAGACCTAAAGGCCAAAATCAACCAACTTGACCTCATAGACATATATAGAACACTCCACCCAACAGCAGCAAAGTATACAATCTTTTCCAAGGCACATGGAACATTTTCCAGAATAGACCACATTTTAGACCAAAAAGCAACCCTTCAATAAAATCCAAAACATCACAGTAATATGAGCCATTCTTTTGATCATAACACCATAAAAGGAGAAATCTACAACCGGAAGAGCAAAGGAAAAAAATCAAATGTGTAGAAACGGAATAACACCTTGCTTAAAAACAATTGGGTAATTGAAAAAAAAGAGGGAATGAAAAAATTCCTAGAATCAAATGAGGATAAAAACACATCATATCAAAATCTTTGGACACAAAAAAGCAGTGTTCAGAGGTCAATTTATAGCAATAAACACACATATCAAAAAAGGAGAATGGACCACCACTCGAAAAAACCAAAAGAGAACAGCAGAAGAAGACCACAGGCAGCAGAATAAAGGAAATAAAGATTAGAGCAGAAATAAATGAAATAAAGAACAGAAAAACAATAGAAAGAATGAACAAGACCAAAAGTTGTTTCTTTGAAAATGTCAGTAAAATCGACAAACCAATGGCCAAACTGACAAAAGAAAAAGAGGAAATGAAACAACTCAAATAAAAAATGAGATGGCATACATTACAACAGACCCAAAAAAAGATTAAAGAAAAACAGAATATTATGAAAAACTGTGTTCTAACAAATTTGAGAACCTAGAAGAAATGGACAAATTTCTAAAAACACTGTACCTACCTAAACTAACACAAACTGAGATAAACAATATCTGAACAGATCCATAACAAGAGAAGAGATTGGAGAGGTGATTTTAAAAACTCCCAATAACAAAAAAAAAATCACAGGCCTGGACAGCTTCACTGGAGAATTCTACCAAACATTCAGAGAAGACCTCACACCAGCACTGCTCAAACTATTTCAGAACATAGAAAAGGAAGGAATGCTCCCAAATTCATTCAATGAAGCCAACATAACCCTAATACCAAAGCCACACAGAGACACTACAAAAAAAAAAGAAAATTACAGACCAATATCTCTCATGAATATAGATGCAGAACTTCTCAACAAAATTCTAGCTAATTTTTTTCAGAATCATATCAAAAAAATAATACACCATGACCACGTGGGATTCATACCAGCTATGCAAGGTTGGTTCAACATTGGAAAATCAATCAACATAATCCACCACATAAATAAAACAAAAGAATCACATGATCATCTCAATTGGTACAGAAAAGTCATTTGATGAGGTCCAACACTCATTCCTGGTAAAAACTCTCAATAAGATAGGAATAGAAGGGAAATTACTCAGCATAATAAAGGACATCCATACAAAAATAACAGCCAACATTATTCCCAATAGAGAGAGGCTGAAAACAAGAAAACTACTGGAACTATTAGAAACATTCAGCAGAGTACCAGAATACAAGAACAACATACAAAAATCAGTTGAGTTCCTATAACCAACAAAGAGAACTACGAAAAGGAAGGAAACAATACCATTTATACCCATAAACCCACTGCAGCTGAGTCAATTCCAACTCATAGGAACCCTATAGGACAGAGTAGAACTGCCCCAGAGGGTTTCCAAGGTGTGACTGGTGGATTCGAACTGCTGACCTTTTTGCTCTTAACCACTGTGCCACTAGGGCTCCACCATATATATAATAGCCCCTAAAAAAAAAATACTTAGGATAAATCTAAGCAGGGACATAAAAGACTATACAAAGAAAACTACAAAACACTATTGCAGGAAACCTAAAGGGACCTACACAAATGGAAAAACATACCATGCTCCTGGATAGGAAGACTGAACATTGTGAAAATGTCGATTTTACCCAAAGCAATCTACAGATATAATGTAACCCCAATCCAAATACCAACAGCCTGCTTTAACAAGATGGAAAAACCAATCACCAAAGTTATATGTAACAGAAAGAGGCCCCAGATAAGCAAAGTATTTGTCTTAGTCATCTTGTGCTGCTATAACAGAAATACCACAAGTGGATGGCTTTAACAAAGAGAAGTTTATTTTCTCACAGTAAAGTAGGCTAAAAGCCCAAATTCAGGGTGTCAGCTTCAGGGGAAGGTTTTCTCTCACTGTCAGCCTTCTCATCGACTTTGCCCCGGACTAGGAGCTCCTTTGCGCAGGAACCCCAGATCCAAAGGATGCGCTCTGCTTCTGGCACTGCTTTCTTGGTGGTATGAGGTTCCCCTGTCTGCTTGCTTCTCTCTTTTCTATCTCAAGGGATTGCCTCAAGACATAATCCAATCCTGTAGGTTGAGTCCTGCCTCACTAACACAACTGCCGCCCATCCTCCCTCATTAACATCATACAGGCAGGATTTACAATATATAGGAAAATCACACGATACTGGGAATCATGGCCCAGCCCAATTGATACACACATTTTCGGGGGTACATAATTCAATCTATGACAGTATTATTGAAGAAAAAGAACAAAGTTGGAGGCCTCACACTACCTGATCTCAGGCATTCAAGGTAGCCAAAACAGCCTGGTACAGGTACAATAGACACATAGACCATTGGAACAGAATTGAGAACCCATACGCAAATCCATCTACCTATGGTCAGCTGATCTTTGACAAAGGACTTAAGTCCATTAAATGGGGAAAAGACAGTCTCTTTAACAAATGGTGGTGGCAAAACTGGGTGTCCATCTATAAAAACAATAAATAGGACCCATGCAACACACCATACACCTAAACTAACTCAAAATGGATCAAAGACCTGAATATAAAGCCTAAAACGATAAAGTTGATAGAAGTAAAAATAGAGACAACACTAAGGCCCTAATACATGGTATAAAGAGAATACAAACCATAACTAACAATGCACAAATACCAGAAGATAACCTAGATAACTGGGAGTTCCTAAATTTAAACACTCGTCAGAAGACTTCAACAAAAGAGCAAAAGGAGAACTTACACACTGGTAAAAAAAATTTTGCGTACATATCTGACAAGGGTCTAGTCTCTAAAATCTATAGAATACTTCACACCTCAACAACAAAAAGACAAATAATCCAATTAAAAAGAGGCAAAAGATATGAACAGACACTTTGCCAAAGAAGACATTCACGTGGCTAACAGACAAAAGAGGAAATGCTCGCAATAAGCCTTTAAAGAAATCCAAATCAAAACTACAATGAGATACCATCTCACCCTGACATTACTGGCACTAATCAAACAAACATACAAACAAACAAAAAACCCAAAACAGAAAATAATAAGTGTTGGAGAGGTTGCAGAAGATTAGAGCTCTTTTTTTTTTTTTAACCACCCTCACTGTGTTAATGTTGGCCCTATAATCCTATCTAATTTTTGCCTGAAGGTTGAACCTCAGGAGTGACTTCAGAACTGAGGTAAAAGGGTGGGGCCATATTCATGGGATTTCTCCAGAGTCTATCAGAACAGCAAGCCTGGTCGTGTGTGTGTGTGTGTGTGTGTGTGAGAGAGAGAGAGAGAGAGAGAGAGAGACAGTGTGTGTGTGCATGTGTGAGCACACACACGTGCGTGAATTTGAATTTTTTCTACATTTTACTCTTACTCTGGCGAGCACCCTCTATTGTGATCCCTGCCAGAGTAAGCGGTGGTGGTAACCAGAACCATCTAGTTGTTCTGGGCTTAGTCTGGTGGAGGTTGTGGTGTTTGTGGTCCCTTAGTCCTTTGAACTAAACTTTCCCTTTTGTCTTTGGTCTTATCTATTCTCCTTTGCTCCAGCCAGGATGGGACCAGTAGATGTACCTCAGATGGTTGCTCGCAGGCTTTTAAGACCCCGGTCACTACTCACCACAGTCAGATGTGGAACATATTCTTTATAGACTATGTAATACCAATTGAGCTAGATGCCCCCTGAGACCATGGTCCCTAGCCCTCAGTGCAGTAGCTTGGTCTCTCAGGGTGTTTGGATGTGTCCCGAAGCCTCTGTGACTTTGCCCTGGTCAAGTCACAGTGAGTTCCCCAGTATTGTGTACCGTCTTACCCTTCACCAAAGTTACCACTTATTTACTATCTAATTAGTGTTTTTCCCTCCCCTTCTCTCCCCTCCCTCGTAACCATCAAAGATTGTTTCTTTCTGTGTGGAAACATTTTCATGTGTTTTTATAATATTCGTTTCATACAGTATTTGACCTTTTGTAATTGACTTATTTCACTCAGCATAATGCCCTCTGGATTCATCCATGTTGTGAGGTGTTTCACAGATTCAACATTGTTCTGCATCGTTGTGTGGTATTCCATTGTGTGTATGTATCATAGTTTATAGTTTATCCATTCATCTGTTGATGGGCACTTAGGTTATTTCCATCTTTTTGATATTGTGAATAATGCTGCCGTGAACACTGGTGTGCATATGTCTATTCATGTAATGTCTCTTATTTCTCTAGGGTACATTCCTAGGAGTGGAATTATTGGATCATATGGTATTTCTATTTCTAGCTCTTTAAGGCAGTGCCATATTGTTTTCCAAAATGGTTGTATCATTTTGCATTCGCAATAACACTGTGTAAGAGTTCCAATCTCCCTGCAACCTCTCCAACATTTGTTATTTTCTGGGTTTTTTTTTTTTTTTGATTCATGCCAGCAATGTTGAGGTAAGATGGCACCTCATTGTAGTTTTGATTTGCATTTCTCTAATGGCTAACATTTCCTCATGTGTCTGTTACCTGCCTGAATGTCTTCTTTGATGAAGTGTCTGTTCATGTCCTTTGCCCATTTTTTAATCAGATTATTCGTCTTTTTGTTGTAGAGGTGTTGGGTTTTCCCACAGATTTTTGAGATTAGACCTGTCAGGTTTGTCATAGCAAAAAGCTTTTTCCTAGTTTGTAAGTTCACTTTTTACTCTTTTGGTGAAGTCTTTTGATGAGCATATGTGTTAAATTTTTAGATGATTCCAGTTATCTAGTTTATCTTCTGCTGTTTGTGTATTGTTAGTTCTGGTTTTTATCCTATTTATGCCATATATGGTTTTATGCCATATATTAGGGGCCCTAGCATTTTTTTTCCCATGATCTTTATGGGTTTTTCATTTTAAATTTAGGTCTCTGATCCATTTCGAATTAGTTTTTGTGTATGGTGTGAGGTATGTGTCCTGTTTCATTTTTTTACAGATGGACATCCAGTTTTGACAGCACCATTTGTTAAAAAGACTGTCTTTTCCCCCATTAAATGGACTTTGAGCCTTTGTCATAGATCAGGTGGCCATCGGTAGATGGATTTACATCTGTTTTCTCAACTCTGTTCCATTGGTCAAAGTGTCTCTCACTGTACCAGTACCAGCCTGTTTTGACTACCATAGCTGTATATTGTAGGTTCTGAGGTCAGGTAGTGCTAGACTTCCTATGTTATTCTTTTTCTTCAATACTGCTTCACTTATCTGGGGCCTCTTTCCTTTCCACATACAGTTGGTTTTTCCATCTCATTAAAGAATACTGTTGGTTTTCAAATCAGGATTGCATTTAATCTGTAGATTGCTTCGGGTAAAAAAAAATGGATTCAAACTGCATTTTCACAATGTTGAGTCTTCCTATGTATAAGCATGCTATGTTTTTCCATTTTGTAGGTCTCTTCTGATTTCGTGCAATAGTATTTTGTAGTTTTCTTTGTAGAGGTCTTTTACATCCCTGGCTAGATTTATTCCTAAATATTTTAATTTTTAGGGGCTGTTATAAATGGTATTGATTTCCTGTTTTCCTTTTTGTAGTTCTATTTATTGGTGTATAGGGATCCAACTGAGTTTTGTATGTTTATCTTGTATCCTGCTGCTCTGCTCAATCTTTCTATTAGTTCCAGTGTTGTGGACTCTTCAGGGTTCTGTATGTACAGTATCATATCATCCATGAATAGGGATAGTTTTACTTCTTCCTTACCAATTTGGATGCTCTTTATTTCTTTTTCTTACCTTATTGCTCTAGCTAAGACTTCCAGCACAATGTTAAATAAGAGTAGTGATAAAGGCCATCCTTGTCTTGTTCCTATTCTCCAGGGGAATGTTTTCAGCCTCTCTCCATTGAGAATGATGTTGACTGTTGGTTTTATATAGATGCCCTTTATTATACTGAGGAATTTCCCTTCTATTCCTATCCTATTGAGAGTTTTTATCAGGAATGGGTGTTGGACTTTATCAAAGGGGGAGACTGGAACTCTTATGCACTGCTGGTGTGAACGTAAAATGGTACAACCACTGTGGAAAACAATATGGTGCCTCTTTAAAAAGCTAGAAATAGAAATACCATATAATCCAGTAATCCCACTTCTAGGAATATATCCTAGAGAAATAAGAGATGTCACACAAATGGATATATGCACACCACGTTCATTGAGACATTTTCACAACAGCAAAAAGTTTGAAACAACCTAAGTACCCATCAACAGATGAATAGATAAATTATAGTACATACACACAATGGAATACTACTCAAAGATAAAGACCAATGATGAATCTGTGAAACATCTCACAACATGGATGAATCTGGAGGGCCTTATGCTGAGTGAAATAAGTCAATCACAAAAGGACAAATATTATATGAGACCACTATTGTAAAAAGCCAAGAAAGGGTTTACACCCATTAAAAAAAAAAAAGAAACAATCTTTGATGGTTATGAGGGAGGGGGTGGTGGGGAGGGAAAATCACTAGAAAGTAGACAAGTACTAACTGGTGAAAGGAAAGACAGCAAACAATATAGGGGAAGTCAGCACAATTTGAGCAAGGCAAAGTCACAACACCTTCCTGGACACATCCAAACACTTTGAGGGACTCAGTTACTGGGACTGAGGCTGGGGACCATGGTCTCAGGGAACATCTAGGTCAATTGGCATAACATATTTCATGAAGAAAATGTTCTATATCCTACTTTGGAGAGTAGTGTCTAGCACCTCAAAAGCTTATGAGTGGCCATCTAAGATATATCTATTGGTCCCATCTGATCTAGAGCAAAGGAGAATGAAGAAGACCAAAGACACAAGGAAAAGATTAGTCCAAAGGACTAATGGACCACATGAACCACGGTCTCCACCAGCCTGAGCCCAGAAGAACTAGATGGTGCCCAGCTACCACCACCAACCTCTCTGACAGGGATCACAATAGAGGGTACCAGACCCAGTGCAAGAAAAATGCAGAACAAAATTCAAATTCACGCACACAAAAAAAAGACCACACTTACTGGTCTGACAGAGACTGAAGGAACTCCCGAGACTATGGCCCCCAGACACCCTGCTAACTCAGAACTGAAGCCACTCCTGAAGTCTGCCTTTCAGCCAAAGATTAGACAGGCATATAAAACAAATATAACACATATGAGGAATGTGTTTCTTAGTTCAGTCAAGCATAGGAGACCAAATAGGCAACACCTGCCCAAAAGCAAAGACAAGAAGGCAGGAAGGGACAGGAAAATTGTACAAACGGACATGGAGAACCCAGGGCGTAAAGGGAAATGGGGAGAGTGCTGACACATTGCAGGGATTGCAACTAACTTCAAAAAATAATTTGTGCATAAGTTTTTGAATGAGAAACTAATTTGCACTGTAAACTTTCACCTAAAGCACCCACATGCACACATAAAACCCTGAATTGAAGCCATCCCCTGAAGTCACCTTTAAACTAAGAGTTTAGCCCAAAGAGTACACTGTCACCCTTGAGTATTGTGTTACGTGAATATATATATATATGCACACACACATATATATATACATACATGTACACATACATATATATACACATTTTTTTTTTTTTTAGCCAAAGGGTCAACAGTTATTTTCAACCGTAGTTGTAAAGGTTTGGGGGTAGGGAGATTAAGTAAATGGAATTGAAACAACTAGAACAGGAATAACAAGAATGTTGACACAATGTGAAGAATGTAACCACTGTCACTGATCATCATGTCTAGAATTTGTGGAATGGGAGTGGGCTTTGCTGTGTATATTTTCACCAAAGGAAAAATAAAGTATCCCATCTCAGGTGATATCGTTACCCTATATTTAACAGAAACCTGATTTATTGTGTCCTAAAAACCACAGACCTGTTCCCAAACCACTAGTAGTAACTTCTCTTGCAATGGTAATATGGAAGTGGAAGTGAGGATAATAGAGGGAGAAGACTTTCAAAAAATTAAGGAATATCTGCCATAATGGTTAATTAAAACAAATAACCAATGTTTGAGTGCTTACCAAATGCCAGACATTGTTATATAGGCACTCAGTATGGACTATCTTACTTATTTTCACAGTCACCATGTAAGGTAGATATTAAGGGAATGGAGGCACTGAGAGTTTAAGAAATTTGTCCAAAGTTAAACAGCTAGTAAGTGGTAGAGCTGGGATGTGAACCCCTGCAGTCTAACTCCAGAGTTCGCGTTCTTAACAACTCTTACTCTCCAAGGAAAAGGCATTAGAAAATGGTATGAAAACAAGGGTAAATCTGTTCAATACAGTTGAAACATCAGTGGTCAGATTCTGAAATGCACAAAGAAAGTGGCCAGAGGTGTAGTGCCTTATTAGTGTGTTTGCTTTCCCTTCTATCTGCCTGCTTCTGCCAGCTAGTGAAGGCGGGAAAATTGCCAAAAAGAGAAGTAGCACAGCCCCACAGGAACTTGCAGGTTCAGAAATTAACTTTAGCAATAGTAGGCGAGGACCTTCATTTGCTGAGGTGGCACAGCTCAAAATGAGAAGAAACAGCTGCAAACATCCACTAATAATTGGAACATGGAATGTACAAAATATGAATTCAGAAAAATTGTAAGTCGTCAAAAAATGAAATGGAACCCATAAAGCTGGACAATGAATAAGGAAGACTGAAGAAGAATCGACACCTTTGCATTATGGTGTTGGCAAAGAATATCGAATATACCATGGACTGCCAGAAGAACAAACAAATCTGTCTTGGAAGAAGTACAACCAGAATGCTCCTTAGAAGTGAGGATGGCAAGACTTTGTTTTGCATATTTTGGATATGTTATCAAGAGGGACCAGTCCCTGGAGAAGGACATCATGCTTGGTAAAGTACAGGGTCAGTGCAAAAGTAGAAGACCCTCAACGAGATGGATTGATACAGTGGCTGCAACAATGGGCTCGAACATAGCAATGTTTGTGAGGATGGCACAGGACCTGGCAGTGTTTCATTCTGTTGTACATAAGGTTGCTATGAATCGGCACCTAACAACATGAACAGTTGAGGAAACTGAGTCAAGTTAGTTAGTTGTCCAGGGCCACTGAGCTAGTAAGCTTTAGAGCCAAGATTCAACCTATGTCCAGCAACATGTAAGCCATCACAGTATGACAAACTTACAGACAGGTGGTGGCCATCAACAATAGACTTGGGTAAATAAATGGTAATATATTCATAAAATGGAGTGCTACGCAGCAATTTAAAAAATAGCAATACCGCTACATGCAGCAACATGGTTGAATCTCATGACTTAATGTTGAGTGAAGGAAGCCAGACTGAAAAGAGTACACAATTGTCTGATTCCTTTTGTGTAAATATCAGGAACAGGCAAATCCAATCTGTGGCGATAGATATCAAAAAGTGGTTACCTCTAGCATGGTATTGACTGGACATGGGCACAAAGGAACCCTGGGATTACTGGAATGTTCTGTTTCTTGATCTAGGTGGTTACGTGGATGTATACATATATAAAAATTCATCAAGCTGTACATTATACTGCAATTAAAACAAAGTTACTAAATTAAAAAATGCATAATAGAAAGAATAATAAAAATAAAAGATTCAACCTATGTTCTCTGGCTGCAAATCTAGCACTTTGGGAAGGGTTTTCCTCTCAGTTAAAGTATCTTAGAACCTCCTTGTTTGATTTGCTGCAGCAATATATATGCTGCCAATTCCAGAGTCCCTGGTTGGTACAAACAGTTAAATTCTTGGCTACTAACCAAAAAAAAAAAACCCAAAACTTCGGCAGTTGGAATCCACCCAGAGGTGCCTCAGGAAAAAGCCCTGGTGATCTGCTTCTGAAAAGTCACAGCCATTGAAAACCCTATGGAGTGAAGTTCTACTCTGACACGCATGGAGTCACCTTGAGTTGGAATCAACTCCACTGCAACTGTTTTTTTTTTTTTTTTTTCCGGTGCAACAATGTAACTTCCTTCATGACTGAATCTGCTTGCCATACTTTGTGCCATACTGCGATACTGTTCCGAAGCAGTGCTTATGTGTTGAAATGTTCATCTATTTGTTGCAAGATCTGAAAGAACACATAGAACAATTCATTGTCATGTCATAGAGTTCAGATTTTAGGGTATTGGCTGGCCAGTCTATATGCTGCCCTCTTCCTTCTACTGCCTATCCACGAAGGTCAAGCCCCATTTCCTCCTTATATTGTCAGCCTGTCGTGATCTCACCTTTCAGTCAACTCCTACAGTACTGATTCCTTCCACTCTGTCTAAAAACATTCACAGTTCTCTCTTTTCCCAAAAAAACATGCCTGGGCTCTGACATCCCCTCAGGTTGATGTCCAAACTCATTCGTTCCTTTCACAATCAAATTTCTTCAAAGAGGAGGCAACACTTAATTCTCTTGGCTTTGCTCCTTAATCCCTTGCAACCTGGCTTCCTGCGTTATATCGTGCTTTTTCTTTAGGGCACCAGTTCCCCCAAAATGGCCAAAGGTATCTTTGACCCTTTTGCAGTACATGATATTGTTGCTATTTCTTCTTGAAACTCTCTCCTCCCTTGATTTCTGTGAAACCGTACTACATTTGTCCTCCCCCAATTATTTCTTTTTTGTCTCCTTTCTGACACCTTTTGCTTCTTCTAGTCCCTACAAATAGACATTTCTAAAAATTACACTCTACTTCCTAGCTCAGAGATTCTCACCATGATGTGGGGCAGATTTTAGTGACATAAACTAATTTGATTTTTTTGGAAGCTCACGTTGGCTGCTGCAAAGAGAATGGACTGTGGGGCAGCAAGAGTGCAAGTAGAAACTAGTTAGGTATTGCAGAGTCCAGATGAGAGATGATAGTACCTGGAATGGGGTGTTGGCAATGCAGAAGGGGTTAAGCGTACGTATTTGAGAGATGTCTTGGAGGTGAAACTGGTGGAAATTATTGATGGACTGAATTTGGGGGTAAGGAAAAAAAGAACGAGCATGAGTAATTCCCAGGTTTCTAGCTCAGGCAACTGGATAGATGCTGGTGTCTACTCAGCTATGAAAGATGGGAAAGCGGCAGAAAAGACTTGGATGAAGAAATGAAGAGTTTGGTTTTGAAAATGTTAAGTTAGATATGGCTATTAGACATCCCAGTGGTTATATGAATATATATACAGATGTAGATATATTGTAGTTGTTAGGTGCTGTAGAGTCAGTTCCAACTCATACTGACTGCATATGCAATGGAACAAAATACTGCCCAGTACTGCACCGTCCTCACAAATGTTGCTATGTTTTAGCCCATTGTTGCCGCCACTGTGTCAGTCCATCTTGTTGAGGGTCTTCCCCTTTTTCACTGACCCTCTACTTTACCAAGCATGATGTCCTTCTCCAGGGACTGGTCCCTCCTGATAACATGTCCAAAGTATGTGAGACGAAGTCTCACCGTCCTGCTTCTAGGGAGCACTTCTTCCAAGACATACTTGTTCGTTCTTCTGGCAGTCCATGATATATTCAATATTCTTCGCCAACACCATAATTCAAAGGCATCAATTCTTCTTCGGTCTTCCTCATTCATTGTCCAGCTTTTACATTCTCATGAGGTGACTGAAAACACCATGGCTTGGGTCAGGTGCACCTTAGACCTTAAAGTGACATCTCTGCTTTTTAACACTTTAAAGAGGTCTTTTGGAGCAGATTTGCCCAATGTAATGTATCATTTGATTTCTTGACTGCTACTTCCATGGGTGTTGGTTGAGGATCCAAGTAAAATGAAGTCATTTACAACTTCAGTATTTTCTCCGTTTATTGACTTGACGGCAATGGGTTTGGTTTTCGGTTATTGAGAGGATGCTAAGTGGAGGGTTGAAAAAAGTTAAATGTAACACAAGGTCATCTTGAAGAAATGAAGTTTATATACTGAAGGGAATTTTCAAAGGCTTTTTTTTTTTCACTGTCAGGCAGACCTGATTTTGAATTTCTACTTTTCTTATTTTTAATTGTGACCTTGAGCAAGTTACTTCGTCTCTGCATTGCATCTGTAAAATGGGCATATTAAAACTTCCTTCATAGGACTGTTGCAAGGATAAAATAAGCTCATATATCTAAAGTGCCTAGCATAATGCTTAGTACATAAATGCTCAATAAATGTTTAAAGAGTGGGAAACAAGCTGGATTTTAAAGAAGATAAGGATACTGGATTGTCTGAGAGGAGTTAAATAGTTCAAGTTGATGTGGGAGTTGGGGGCCTGGGCATTGGCAGCTTTTACCAGATCATACAGTTCTTTAGGAACCTGGAAATACTGATGGTCATTTGAAAACTGCTTCAGGATATTCTTTAATGTGACCCTCACGCTGAACCTAAAGTATTTCCCCGGCCCTCGTTTAGCTGCAGAAGCAAAAGGAGGGAGGGGAAAAAAGCTTCAGTTTCCAAACATCATTGAAAGTATCTACTTGCATACTTATTACCACATGAGTTTTCAAAGAGTATAATTGACAGCATTATTTGATTGGAATCTACCAAGCAATTTCCACAGAACCTGACAGTCTCTTGGGAAAATGCTATCAGATCTGCAATGGTGTCACTAGGGTTGGTGTCACTCAGTGTGGTAATTCATGGTATCACCCCCATGCTAATTACAACAATAGTTTAGCTAAAACAGCAGCAAATTTGACAAAATCAGCAGCTATAAAAACACCCGCAGCAAAGAAACAAGAGATGAAACCAGGTGATTTGAAGCGCCATTATAATGACAGTTCTGACCAGAGTTCATTAGAAGGTTCAAACAGTAAATTAGCATAGAATTTTAGCCTTATGAGTCATAAAAAAAAAATTTCAGCGGTAACACTGCATAAAAATTTTATAGACAGTCATTTTGGTGTCATTCCCTCTGACAGTGTCACCGGGTGGGATCTGCACCCCGCCCCACCCTCATAGTGACGCCACTGCAGATTTGCCGGAGTAAATTATCGCGATCGCTAACTCCCACCTGGATGGTTAATGATGAAAAGTTATGAACTAAAGTTAATTCAAGAATTTACCGCGTAAGCTTTTAAAATCATTTGTATCGTTAGTTAAACCAAAACGAAACCCGTTGCTGTCAAGTCTGACTCATAGCGGCCCTATAGGGCAGAACAGAACTGCCCCCATAGGCCTTCCAAGGCTGTAATCTTTACGGAAGCTGCCACATCGTTCTCCCCGTGGAGTGGCTGGTGGGTTCCAACCTCCCACCTTTAGGTTAGCAGCCACCACTGTGCCACCAGGGTACCTATCGTCAGTGAGCCCCCCCCCCCCCCGCAAAAGCCTGTCTTTAGAAGATGCAGCTGAGGTAGCTAGGTGGTGGTGGGCTCTTGGTACCTACATTGTTTCTGTCTTTTAAATAGGTGTATTTGTAAGTTCAAAGAATTTTTGAAGAGCTGAGGCTGCGTTTTTTAGCCCTAAAACTCAAAATTCACGTCTATTTTAATAATTAGCTCCAGCTCTTCCGTTGCTCAAACCCCTGGAAACTACGTCTCCCAGCATGCTCTGGAGCTGGTCTAACCTCATCTCAAATGGCCCCGTAGGGCAACAAGGATGGTTAGTTTTGACCGTACTTATTTTGTGTCATAAATTTCGATCCTAATTGGCAGCTATTTGGGATGTTTTATAGTCACCAAACCCCTTTTTATGAACTGTGGCCACTAAATGGAGGGGTTTGGGCCTGGGAAGGCCCATCTGTTCTCTCAACTGGGTGGGGAGTGGGGACAGTGTCTCCGGCGATCTCAAGGATAGGAGGGAATGTTGACCAGGGAGCACCTGCGGCCGATCAGAGGAGCAGGAACTCGAGCCCGAACCGAGTCGGAATAAAGCCGGATCCGGACGGTGGCTCCAGATCGGTTGGAAGCGGAAGATGGAGGAGCCGGAGGAACCGGCCGACGGTGGGCAGTCGCTGCCCCCGGTTTACATATACAGTCCCGAGTATGTCAGCATGTGCGATTCTTTGACCAAAGTCCCCAAACGGGTAAGAGAGGTCGGGACGACAGACCGCGGGCTTTTCAGAGGGGAGGGGTAGTGGAGGAGGCGGTGGACGGGAGGGAGTTAGGAAGCGGAGAAGATACTTGGGCTGGGGGAATCTTCGGGACAAATTTGGGGAGCCGTTATCAGGTGATGGAAGAAGTGTTCTCTCGTAGTTGCTGAGAGCGCAGCGTTTATCCGCGGAGTGTCCATCGGACAGGTGGGGGTTGGGGACACAAGGGAGGGGATGGCACTGAGGGTATGGTGTTTCTTACCCCAAGGGAATCGCTGACGTCGTGGGAAAGAAGCTGCAGGACTGAAAAGTGTTCACCACCCAAGTGAAGGCCCGGTTACTTTAGCTTTAGCGATCTAGATACCTTGTATCCATATTGTCTAAAATGTATGTAACTGCTACGTAAGCGGAAGAAAAAACCAAAACTCGACTCATAGCGACCCTATAGAAAGGAAAGCTAAAACTAAGTTCCTTTAGTTCAAGAGAATGAAATCAATGGGATTTCGCCGAATTAAAGTTTTAAGAGACATTAAGCACGGACTATTTTCTGCTTTTTTTTTTTTTTTTTTTTTTTGCTCATCTTTTTAGGCCAGTATGGTACATTCTCTGATTGAAGCATATGCACTGCATAAGCAAATGAGGTAAGTTGCCTTTCTTTCTTGAACATAGTCTTGAACCCAAGTATTCATAGCCTTATTCTCCTCCTTGACAGTAAGAGAAGAATGGTACTTTTCTTTTTTTTTTTGAGCTTTTGTAGTCTTGCCCCTAACGTCATGAAAAAGTTCTTAAGGAATTAAGAAATCTTGAAGGAAAAAAAATGCATGAAGCAAATGAGATCCCATAGAAATAGGACTCTTGATGAGAGGGGAAATATCCTAAGAATAGGTGCACTGTGGAAATTTTGAGATTACATTGTGGAGATTTTGAGGTTACTACATTTGGGTACTAAAACCTATGACAAGAAAGCAAAACAAACCTGTCCAATTTCTTTGCTGTAAAGTAGGGAGATATTCAGTAAGTGTTAAATAAATGGAAAAGTGCTAGAAGAGGGAACTGTTAGGGCTTGGAACATGGTCCAAGAAACTACAATTTTTATTTTCATGGGCAGATTTTTCTTGAAGGAGAACTATGAATCTTTGGATCTATTTAATTTTTGAGGTTGAACTACAGGATTTCTTCTGGCCTTCTTGGTGATAGTAGTAGCCTGTATACAACAACACAACAACCTACTGCCATTAAGTCTTTTCCAACTCATAGCGACCCTGTAGGACAGAGCAGAACTGCCCCATGGGGTCTCCAAGGCTGTAATCTTTACAGAAGCAGGCTGCCACATCTTTCTCCTGTGAAGCAGCTGATGGGTTCGAACAGCTGACCTTTCAGTTAACATCTTAGCACTTTAACCACTGCACCACTAGGGCTCCTTAGTATCCTGTATAGTCATATTAATTCATGATAAATTCATGGTAGTGCTCCTATTCAGCAAACATAAAAAACCACTACTGCCTCCCTGTGGCCTAGGTCAATGCTCCTCCAATTTGTTGAATCACGTTGTTAAAATACATTATCTTGCTAAAAAAAATCATCTTGTTAAAATACAAATTCAGATTCAGTAGGTTTGCGGTGAGGTTGAGGTTCTGCAGTTCTAAGAGTCTCCCAGGTGATGGTGATGCTACTGATCCATATATCACACTTTAGGTGGCAATGGCTAGAGAATAGTAGGGCCAGTGGTGGGGTCAGGAGGAGGAAATGTGAAACAGGCAGCTAGAGGTGTGAGGTGGTAACTCTTGTTAGGTTAATTCCCTTCTTTCTGTCATTCACTCCTATTTATTACTTCTTGTGAGGTTAAGAGGTTCTGAGTGAAGCCTGGTTTCCAATCTTTCTGCCCCTTCTCTCCTTTCTCTCAGAAGCAGGTGTGAGGGAAGCAGGTGTGTGAGGTGTTACATTTTGGGTTGCCTTTTTTTTTCTATCCTTTAATATTCATAATAGTGATACCCCTTACCCCATTGCTGTAGAGTCCATTCCAACTCATAGAGACACTATAGGACAGAGTAGAACTGCCCCATACGGTTTCCAAGGAGCACCTGGCGAATATAAACTGCCAGCATTTTGATTAGCAGACATAGTTCTTAACTGCTACACCACCATGGCTTCCAATAGTAATGATAGGAATCCACAAAGCATTTTCATATATGTTATTATTTAATCTCCACATATGTTCCATAAGGTAGTCCCATTTTATAGATAAGGTAACTAAGCTGCAGAATGGTCAAATAACTTACCTGAGGCTGTACAACTAGTAAGCACATAATTCAGGACAGGAACCCGGTTCTCTGACTCCAAGGTAAAATTATCTAAAAGGCTTACATTGCTTAGTTAGGAACCAGTTAAATGAAAATATCTGCCTACTGCTTTGCCATGAAAGTTGTAACTCACAAAGTACGACTTGTCTGATATCTGATTATTTATCTTAAATATGATTACTCATTTGTTTTTACCCAACTATAAACTTAAGGGAAAAAAATCTATCCCCTTATTGATGGAATCATTACCATGATGTGAAAAAGTCATCTTAGTTATCTAGTCCTGCTACAACAAGAATACTGCAGCTGGGTGGCTTTAACAAACAGAACTTTATTCTCTTACAGTCCAGGAGGCTAGAAGTCCAAATTTATGGTGCTGGCTCTAGGGGAAGGCGTTCTCTGTCTGTCGGCTCTGGAGGAAAGTCTTGTCTCTTCTGAACTTCTGCTCCTGGGTGATTTTCACGTGGCTTGCCATCAATCTTCTCCCCATCTATGCTTGCTAGCTTGCTTGTTTAATCTCTTTTATATCTCAGAAGAGATTTATTCAAGATACAACCCATTCCCAAATAGGATTATAACCCCAGTCATAGAGGCTAGGATTTATAACACACATTTGGGTGGGGGACACAATTCAATCCATAACAGAAGTAAAGACTATATTGTGCAGTGGAGGAACAAAACCAAAAAAACACCAAACCCATTGCCTTTGAGTCAATTCTGACTCATAGTGACCCTGTAGGACAGAGTAGAACTGCCCCCTAGGGTTTACAAGGCTGTAAACTTTACGGAAGCAGACTGCCACATCTTTCTCCCACGGATCAGCTGGTGGGTTTGAAACACTGACCTTTTGGTTAGCAGCTGTTATGGATTGAGTTGTGTCCCCCAAAACTGTGTGTCAACTTGGCTAGGCCATGATTCTCAGTACTGTGTGATTATCCACCATTTTGTCACCTACTGTGTTTTTCCTATGTATTGTAAATCCTAAATCTATGATGTTAATGAGGCAGGATTAGAGGCAGTTATGTTAATGAGGCAGGACTCAGTCTACATGATTAGATTGTATCTTGAGTCAATCTCTTCTGAGATATAAAAGAGAGAAGTGAGCAGAGACAGGGGGACCTCATGCCACCAAGAATGAAAAACCAGGAGGGGAGAGCATCCTTTGGACCTGGGGTCCCTGCACAGAGAAGCTCCTAGATCAGGGGAAGATTGATGACAAGGACCTTTCACCAGAGCCGAGAGAGAGAAAGCCTTCCCCTGGAGCTGGCACCCTGAATTCTGAATTGTAACTTTTTTAGACTGTGAGAAGGAAACCCCGGAGGCATAGTGGTTAAGTGCTACAGCTGCTCACCAAAAGGTTGGCAGTTTGAATCCACCAGGTGCTCCTTGGAAACTCTATGGGACAGCTCTACTCTGTCCTATAGGGTCACTATGAGTCAGAACCGACTTGACAGCAACAGGTTTTTTTATGGGTAGACTGTGAGAGAATAAATTTCTCTTTGTTAAAGACATCCACTTGTGGTATTTCTGTTATAGCAGCACTAGATGACTAAGACAGCAGGCAAGCACTTAACCATTGCACCACCGTGGCTCCTTAGTGGAGGAACAGAATGTGTTTATTACTCTCACCTACTAAAACCAGAAGCTGGGAGATGTATTTTCTGCTCAGACTGCTGGCTCCTCTGCAGCTGCTGGCATACCCTAGGTCTGACTCACTTACTTCTCTTTGTTCTCTCTGTTATTGTTAGGATTGTTAAGCCAAAAGTGGCCTCCATGGAGGAGATGGCCACCTTCCATACTGACGCCTATCTGCAACATCTCCAGAAGGTCAGCCAAGAAGGAGATGATGATCACCCGGACTCCATAGAATATGGGCTAGGTAAAGTTGTAACCAGACAATGACGCGAGATAGACAGCTTCCATCTGTAGATTATAACTAATTAATCTTTTATAATTTGCATTATGGTTTTTAATACATTTTTAATTAACAAATAATGTGTTAACCACTAATCTTAATCTCTTGGTTTAGCCACATAACTCAAATATCAAGCAAATCATATGAGTTGAGCAAAACTGAATGATGGATCAGATGGAAGAAAACCTTTCAGTGGCTTATGCCCTAATAACAGTCAGTGTTCTTATCTGGTCTGGTTATATATATGCTGATTTGGCTGTCCCGTGACCTTATATTTTAACTTGAGTACAGACTTAACGTTCTGGCTAAATTTTCTGTCTTATCCCTCATTAAACAGCTACATTTTACTATAAATGGCCAATACCATGGTTTAAGAGAAAGAACACTGAACTGGGAGTCAAGAGACCTGGCTTCCAGGCCTGGCTCTGTGTGATGGCAGACAAGACATATCACCTCTCAGGCCTCAATTTCTCCATCTGTAGGTTGTGGCTAGTTAATCTTTAAGGTTTTTCCTCTCAAGCTCTAACATTTTAAAAATCCTTTCCCCAATATTATGAGCTGTTTCTGTCTCAGTTGGAACTGATGTTAGCACAGTAGCTTTTTGGTAAGTTGTCACATCTCAACATATTCCTCCTCTTTCTAGAATTCATCTCTTAACAAAGTCTTCTGATTTTTGCCCTAAAGGTTATGACTGCCCAGCCACTGAAGGGATATATGACTATGCAGCAGCTATAGGAGGGGCTACAATCACAGCAGCCCAATGCCTGATTGATGGAAAGTGCAAAGTAGCAATTAACTGGTCTGGAGGGTGGCATCATGCAAAGAAGTAAGAAAATTATCTTTCTGTTTTCTGCTTTCTGACTGTACTTGAGTAAATTTTTCAGCTATGCAAACTCTTATGCTTATTTTCTTGACATTTATTGAGAGATTTGTATGTATATAGCACTTTACTATACATTCTGAAGAGATACAAATGAAATAGAAGAAGATGACATAGCAAAGTAGAAAGAACACTATTGGAAATCAAGACACCTGGGTTCTAAGCCTAGTTTTGCTCCTAACTCAGCTAACTGACTTGGATATATCAACCCCTCTAGGCCTCAGTTTCTCCGTTGGTAAAATGGGGAGGGTAAAGAATATAACTGTACATCTCTAAACAAATGGCTTGTGAAGCAGCTATTCTTAGGTATTACTTGGGATTAGAGAAAAAGTCCTCTCGGAGTTTTATGTTAACATTTCAAACAGCAATAATCTGACAAGGACTGCTGTGCCTTATTTAGCGTTTGACATCTTGTTTGATATGTCTGTAGTACTTAACAAATGTTGGAGGAGAAGGATTTTAAAAACTGAATTTATCAATCTGCTGTCTGAGTGAAATGAAGTAGCTGTGATAGTAACTGCCAATGCATCATTTACAAACCAGTTGCTTGTCCTATCAGCCATGACCTTGATACTCTGCAGTGCTCTTGAGTCGAGAGAAAATGGCACTCTTTTTTTTTTCTTCAGAATAAATCACTGAGCACAATTTCAGCATATACAGGTTAAGATAATAACATGGAGTTCTCTTCATCAAATTGACAGATTTTGTGACCAAAGAAGTCCCTGAAAATTCATATTTACTATTAGAATCTGCAACTTAGATAATAGAGCAAAGAAAACCGATGTTTTAGTAATGAATTCTACATGGTCTTAAAAATGAAATAAAAACAGGCTTCCTTTTGTTAGCTTTGCTGTATTAAAAAAAGAAAGTTCAAGATAAAGACATGATCCCTAGAGAAAAAAAATGACCCTCTCTTCATCGAACTACAGAACGAAAGGAGAAAACTAAGCTTCTGTGAACCAGAAACTTCTATGTCTTTTTGGGTCTAGTGAGTTGGGAAGAAAAGTAACTTGGTTTCATGGAAAATGCCTGATCCTAGGAGTCAAATCTAGTTTCTCTATGTGGCACTGGAGGATCTTACGTACTTAAATTGACTGCATAAGGCATGGTAGGACCTGGGTGAGTTTCTAGTGGAATACTCAAATACCTGTCACTTTTTCTTACTGTTTTGCTGCCAAAGGAAGTGCACTGTATCTTGAGCCAATCGTGGCTGCTGCTTGGCTGTGTGCAGGCACAGACATGCCCACACATCATTCTCTTAATGGTTTCAGACAGCTTTCAGCTGATCCTGCCTGGAAACAGACATACCTTCAGTGAAAGCAAATTACAGTCTGGGCATTGTTCCAATTCAGATCTGAATTCCAGGGTGTTCTTGGCACCTCTAGAACCTTTCTGCAGATGAACTACAGGTATTAAGCTCACAAATTTGCATCTAGCCAGTATTTACTTACTGTAATCACAATATTTGTTTAAACCTCCCAATCCCCAAAAACATGATAGCTTCATATGTATCATTTATTCATTCAACAAGCATTGCTTTGTTGTTACGTGCTGTCGAGTTAATTTTCAACTCATAGCACCTACTATATGTCAAGCATATGTTTATCATCACTAATAAGCTGAACTATAGAAATTGAAGCCAGGTTTTTTTTTAATTAATAAACTTTATTAGAGCAGTTTTAGATTTACAGAAAAATTGAGCAGAAAGTACAGAGAGCATCCATATACCCTCTCACACCTCTCCCCCCGCACACACACACACACGCACAATATCTCCTGTTATTAACATCTTGCATTCCGTGTGGTACATTTGTTACGACTGATGAACCAATAATGGTATATTATTATTAAAGTCCATAGTTTGTATTAAGGTTCACTCTTTGTGTTGTACAATTCTATGGGTTTTGACATATGTATAATGTCGTGTATCCACCATTATAGTATCATACCAACTAGTTTCACCACTCTAAAAATTCTATCTATTCATCCCCCTCTCCTTCCTCCTGAACCCCTGGCAACCACTGATCTTTTTTCTGTCACTACAGTTTTGCCTTTCCCGGAATGTCATATAGTTGGAATGATACAGTATGTAGCCTTTTCAAATTGGCTTCTTTCACCTAGCAATATGCGTTTAAGGTTCCTCCATGTCCTTTTGTAACTTGTTAGCTCATTTCTTTTTATTACTGAATAATATTCCATTAGCTATGAGTCAGAATCGACTCAACAGCAATGGTTTTTTGTTTTTTTGGTTTTTGTTTTTTTTTTTGTTTTTATATGGATGTAGGACAGTTTGTTTATCTATTCACCTATTGAAGGATATATTGGTTGCTTCCAATTTTTGGCAATTATCAATAAAGCTGCCATAAACATTCAGGTGCAGGTTTTTGTGTGGACATAAGTTCTCAACTCATTTGGGTGAATAGCAGGGTGAGTCATTCCTGGATGGTTTAGCTTTTAAGAAACTGCCAAACTGTCTTCCAAAGAGGCTGTACCATTTTGCATCCCCACTAGCAATGAATGAGAGTTCTTCTTACTGCACATCCTTGTCAGCATTTGGTATCATCAGGGTTTTATATTTTAGTCATGCTAATAGATGTATCCTGGTATCTCATTTTTTAATTTGCAATTCTCTAATGATATATAGTGTTGAGCATCTTTCTGTAGGCTTATTTGCCAATCATATATCTTCTTAGGTACAATGTCTGTTCAGATCTTTTGCCCATTTTTTAATTCAGTTGTTTGTTTTCTTATTGTTGAGTTTTAAGAGTTCTTTGTATATTTTTAGGGACCCTGGTGGTGCAGTGGTTAAGAGCTAAGGCTGCTTACCAAAAGGTCAGCTGTTTGAATCTACCAGCGTCTCCTTGGAAACCCTTCCAGGCAGTTCTACTCTGTCCTATAGAGTTACTATGAGTCAGAATCGGCTCGACAGCAACGGGTTTGGTTTTTTTGGCTTGTGAATTTTTGATACAAGTCTTTTATCAGATATACTTCGTAAATATTTTCTCCTGGTCTGTCTTTTCATTTTCTTAACAGTGTCTTTCACACCGAAGTCCCACCTATCAGTTTTTTCTTTCTTGAATCGTGCTTTTTTCATTTATTTAAAAACTCATTACCAAACCCAAGATCACCTAGGTTTTCTCCTGTTATCTTCTAGAAATTTTATAGTTTTGCATTATAAATTTAGGTATATGATCCATTTTGAGTTAATTTTTGTGAAAGATGTTAAGATCTGTATCTAAATTCATTTTGTTGCATGTGGACGTCCAGTTGTTCGAGCATCATTTGTTGAAAAGATTATTCTTTCTGAATTAAATTGCCTTTGCTCTTTTATCACAGATCAGTTGACTACATTTATGTGAGTGTTTCTGGGCTCTTTGTTCTGTTTATTCCATTGATCTATTTGTCTATTCTTTTGCCATTACAACATAGTCTTGATTACTGCAGCTTTATATTCTTTTTCTTTTATTTTTTAATTTCGTTGTCATTTTTGAGAATATACACAGCAAAACATATACCAGTTCAACCATTTCTACATGTACAATTCAGTGACATTGATTACATTCTTCAAGTTTGCAACCATTCTCACCCTCCTTTTCTTTTTTTTTCCTTTTAAATTTTTTATTGTACTTTAGATGAAGGTTTACAGAGCACACTAGTTTCTCATTAAACAATTAATACACATATTATTTTATGACATTGGTTGTCAACACCACAACATGTCAACACTCTCGCCTTTTTGACCTTGGGTTCCCAGTACCAGCTTTCCTGTCCCCTCCTGCCTTCTTGTCCTTGGCCCTGGGCTGGTGTGCCCATTTAGTCTCGTTTTGTTTTATGGGCCTGTCTAGTCTTTGGCTGAAGGGTAAACCTCAGGAGTGACTTAATTACTGAGCTATAAGAGTATCCAGGGGCCATACTCTCTGGGTTTTTCCAGTCTCTGTCAGTCAGACCAGTCAGTCTGATCTTGTTATTCATTCATTTATTCATTTTTGGTGAGTGAGTATTTTGTTCTATATTTTTCTCCAGCTCTGTCTGGGATCCTCTATTGTGATCCCTTTCAGAGGAGTCGGTGGGGTAGCCGAGCACCATCTGGTTGTGCTGGACTCAGTCTGTTGGAGGTTGTGGTAGTTGTGGTCCATTAGTCCTTTGGACTAATCTTTCCCTTGTGTCTTTGGTTTTCTTCATTCTCCCTTGCTCCAGACGGGGTGAGACCAATGGAGTATCTTAGATGACCGCTCACAAGCTTTTAAGACCCGAGACACTACTCACCAAAGTAGAACGTAGAACATCTTCTTTAGACTATGTTATGCCAGTTGAGCTAGATGTTACCCAAAACCATGGTCCCCACAGCCCTCAGCTCACTAATTTGGTCCCTCAGGGAGTTTGGATGTGTCTATGGAGCTTCCATGACCTTGCCTTGGACAAGTTGTGCTGGTTTCCCGAGTACTGTGCCTTACCCTTCACCAAAGTTACCACTTATCTGTTGTCTATTTAGTGTTTTTTTTCTCCCCACCCTTCCCCTCCCTCAAAAGCATCAAAGATTATTTCTGTTTGTGTGTAAACCTTTTCATGAGTTTTTACAGTAGTGGTCTCATACAATATTTGTCCTTTTGTGATTGACTTATTTCACTCAGCATAATGCCCTCCAGATTCATCCATGTTGTGAGATGCTTCTCAGAGTCATTATTGTTCTTTATTGTTGCGTAGTATTCAACTGTGTGTATGTACCATAGTTTATCCATTTATCTTTTGATGGGCACCTAGGTAGTTTCCATCTTTTTGCTGTTGTGAACACTCACACTGCTTTTATGAGTTGTCCCTCATCCATTAACATAAACTCATTGCCCCCGAAGTTTCCTATATAATCCTTGAGTTGCTGTTGTCACTTTGATCCCATATAGATAGCTCTTAAAAGAGCATAATGTTCAAGGCAGACATTTTTTTTACTAGGTAAGCTAAACTATTATTTGGCTTTAAGAAGACTTCAGGGGATATTTTTAGTTTAAGATTTAAAGATTATCTCAAGGAAATAGTCTCAGGTGTCCATCCAGCCTCCATGGCTCTGGAAAGTCTGGAGTCCATGAGGGTTTGAAATTCTGTTCTGCATTTTTCCCTTTTTGATCAGGATTCTTCTATAGAATCTTTGATTAAAATGTTAAGTAATGGTAGCCAGGTACCATCCAGTTCTGCTGGTCTCATGGCAAAGGAGACAGTTGTTCATGGAGGCAATTAACCCAACATTCTATATCCTCCTCCTATTCCTGACTCTCCTTCTTCCTCTGTTGCTCCAGGCACCAATTGTCGTGCCTCGGATGGCAGCTTGTAAGCTTTTAAGACCCCAGATACTGTTCTCTGACCTCCAGAATTTGTCTAGATCACATCTTCTTTGTTCACTTTGACTGGCTATTCCTCATCCTTGCCTTTCCTGGTATCTCACTCTGTTTGACTCTGCATCTCAGCTCCCAATATTTTCCTTTTTCTCATTTTCATAATCCGTTTAAGACCCACATCTCTAGCTCAGCCACATTCTTCTTCCTCCCACAATTCTGTCCTTTGCCCTCTCATCCCATGACATTTCAGCCTTTCACCTTCCAACATGGGATCTATGCCAGCTGGGCCCCCTGTGACCTGCTTCCCTGCTAGGAGAGGGAGAGATTATTGTCCTAGAGTGTTGGTTTCTGGGACTTCCACCTAGGGGCAGTGAATGGTAGAGCCAAAATGCTCTATGCCCTGTGTCTTAGCAAGCTCTATGAAAAGAATATAGAACTAGACCTCCTTAGTTCTACCCAATTACTAGTTAGGACCAAAACTACTAGAACTGTATTCCCAAAAGCTCCCACCTTTTGCATCAGGTAGAGTGAGAGACAGTGAATTGCACTACAGTTCCAATTCTTCAAAGGGTTCCTATGCTCAGTGTGACTATGTTGACCAAGCAGCCAAACCTCCCTCTCTACCTGTACCACCCCACCTCCAGCCTTTATAAACAAATACATAACTACACTTAGTCTTGGGTCAAGTGTCAGCCACATCTTCTCACCACCAAGGCAGACCCCTCCATCCATGGGCGGCATACCCATATCACTTGCTATTCACACATGTTCTATCCTGGCACATGAAGAACACGCACAGCAGCAGACAAAATAGACAGGCCTTTCCCATAGTATCCCAGATCAACCTGTCAATACATGCCCAACCTACAAAGCACTAGCCCCTCCATCAGAAAACTGCCCATCCAGCCAACAGAGTAGTAACCGGCTAAGACATGCCTTTGTCCCTATGATGCCCACACCCCAGCCTCTAGGAGTTATTTTCCTCTAGCTCCTATAGAACTGGGGAAGACAGTATATCACAGCAGATCAGTGTCACACAGTGGTTCCCAGCTCCTTAATTTCTTTATGCTTCAGTGTCCTCATTTGCAAATTGGGGTAATAATAGTGCCAACCTTCTAGGGTTATAAGGATTGAATTTAATAACTGCCTTAAAGCGCTTAGCAAAGAGCCTGGTACCTCTTAAGTGTTTGATAAAAATTCTTATATCCAGACTGGGTTACACTTGAGGTCTTAGGCAATCTCTCAGACAAGACCCTGGCCCAGCAGGTTCAACTGTCTATCCAGCTGAAGTTAGCCCTGGTACTGTTTGTCACCCACTATGCTTACACTACACTTACACTTCCCCCTTTGTCCTTAAGCTTCCCCTTTCTGAAAGCTGTTGCTCACAAGACTCAAGCCCTTGCTTTGTCATAGTTTTGCTGCCAGCATTCCCCTTACCCTCTCACCCACCCCCAAATATCACATAGAATTACCTGGTCAACCCACTCCTCACACTGCTAGAATCCAACCCATAAGACAAAAAAAAAAGATACCACCTACCAAGAGACAATGGATAACATTACGAAGAATGAGAATTCCGGAACACTTAGTTGTGCTTACGAGGAACCTGTACGTAGATCAAGAGGCAGTCGTTCGAACAGAGCAGGGGGAAACCGAGTGGTTAAAAACCAGGAAAGGTGTGTGTCAGGGTTGTATCCTTGCACCATACTTATTCAGTCTGTATGTTGAGCAAATAATCCAAGAAGCTGGACTATATGAAGAAGAACAGGGCATCAGGATTGGAGGAAGACACATTAACAACCTGCAATATGCAAATGGCACAACCTTGCTTGTTGAAAGCGAAGACGACTTGAAGCACTTAGTGATGAAGATCAAAGACTACATTACAGCCCTCAGTATGGATTATACCTCAACATAAAACAAAAATCCTCACAACTGGACCAATAAACAACATCACGATAAACAGAGAAAAGATTCAAGTTGTGAAGGATTTCATTTTACTTGGATCCACAGTCAACACCCATGGAAGCAGCACTCAAGAAATCAAATGAAGTGTTGAATTGGGAATATCTGCTGCAAAAGAAAAAAAGTGTTAAAAAGTAAAGATTTCACTTTGAGGACTAAGGTGCACCTGACCCAAGCCATGGTGTTTTCGATTGCCTCATGTGCATGCGAAAGCTAAACAACGAATAAGGAGGACCAAAGAAGAATTGATGCCTTTGGATTATGGTGTTAGTGAAGAATGTCGAATATACCATGGACTGCCAGAAGAACAAACAAATCTTTCTTGGAAGAAGTATAGCCAAAATACTCCTTGGAAGTGAGGATGGCAAGACTTTGTTCTGTGTACTTTGGACATGTTATCAGGACATTGTGCTTGGTAAAGTAGAGGGTCGGTGCAAGAGGAGAAGACCCTAAACCGGATGGATTGATACAGTGGCTGCAACAATGGGCTCAAACATACCAATGATAGTGAGGATGGTGCAGGACTGGGCAATGTTTTGTTCTGTTGTATGTAGGGTCACTATGAGTCAGATCTGACTCTACGGCACCTAACAACAACAACCAAGAGACAGAGCAACTACCCCTGATTAGCAAAGGGTAACTGTATAGTAGCCCTGATACCCAGGACTTTCCTTACTATTGAAAGGGCAGATGTTCTCTGAGCCTGAGATCGAGGCCTTCTGTAAAATGAAAACTCTGGACGGCAACTTACAGCAGGTTTCATCAAACCATCTTCACGTTGACCTTGATACTTTCTGAAAATAAAGAGTAGGGGGTTCTTCCTTGTCAAGATCATCCCATCCTCAGTGTAATCCCTATTGAAAATCCTTTCTATTAACCTGGAACCTCCTAAATCAATTCTACAAGGCTCCGGCCTTTGCAGACACCTTAGGGACACCTACTAAGCCAAAAAAAAAAAAAAAAAACTCGTTGCCTTTGAATCAATTCTGACCTCATATAAATCAGGAAAGGTAATTAGTGGAAAATTTCTTCCACCAAATGAAATATTACACCACCTGCTAGAGTACTTGTCTACCTTGGCAAAATCTTTTTTATTTTAATTTAATTTAATTTAATTTTTGTTGTGTTTTAAGTGAAAGTTTACAAATCAAGGCAGTCTCATACAAAAATTTATATACACCTTTTTTTTTCCTATATATTTCTAGTTGCTTTCTCCCTAATGACACAGCACACTCCTTCTCTCCACCCTGTATTCCCATGTCCATTCAGTCAGCTGCCATCCCTCTCTGCCTTCTCATCTCCCCTCCAGACAGGACCTCCTCACAGAGTCTCACGTGTCTACTTGAGCCCAGAAGCTCACTCCTCACCAGTATTGTTTTCTATCTTATAGTCCAGTCCAATCCCTGTCTGAAGAGTTGGCTTTGGGAATGGTTCCAGTCCTGGGCTAACAGAAGGGCTGGGGACCATGACCTCTGGGGTCTTTCTAGTCTCAATCAGACCATTGAGTCTGGTCTTTTTACAGGAATTTGAGTTCTGCATCCCACTGCTCTTCTGCTCCCTTAGGGGTTCTCTGTTGTGTTCCCTCTCAAGGCAGTCATGGGTTGTAGCCGGGCACCATCTAGTTCTTCTGGTCTCAGGCTGATGTAGTCTCTGATTTATGTGGCCCTTTCTGTCTCTTGGGCTCATAATTACATTGTGTCATTGGTGTTCTTTGTTCTCCTTTGCTCCAGCTGTGTTGAGACCAATTGATGCATCTTAGATGGCCACTTGCTAGCGTTTAAGACCCCAGACATTACTCACCAAAGTGGGGTACAGAATGTTTTCTTAATAGATTTTATTATGCCAGTTGACCTAGATGTCCCCTGAAACCATGGTGCCCAAACCCCTGCCCCCGCTACTCTGGCCTTCTAAGCATTTGGTTTATTCAGGAAACTTCTTTGTTTCTGGTTTAGCCCAGTTGTGCTGACCTCTCCTATACTGGATGTTGTCTTTCCCTTCACCTAAAATAATTCTTGTCTGCTATCTAATTAGTGAATATCCCTCTCCATCCCTCCTTCCCCACTCTCCTAACCATCAAAGAATATTTTCTCCTCTTTTTAAACTATTTCTTGAGTTCTTATAATAGTGGTCTCATACAATATTTGTGCTTTCGCAACTAATTTCACTCAGCATAATCCCTTCCAGATTGCTCCATGTTATGAAGTGTTTCATGGATTTATCATTGTTCTTTATCGATGCATGGTATTCCATTTTGTGAATATGCCATAATTTATTTATCCATTCATCCGTTGATGGGCACCTTGGTTGCTTCCATCTTTTTGCTATTGTAAACAGCACTCCAATGAACATGGTGTGCATATATCTGTTCGTGTAAAGGCTCTTATTTCTCTAGGATATATTCCAAGGAGTGGGATTGCTAGATCATATGGTAGTTCTATTTCTAGCTTTTTAAGGAAGAGCCAAATCTATTTCCAAAGTGGTTGTACCATTTTACATTCCCACCAGCAGTATATAAGTGTTCCAGTCTGTCCACAACCTTTCCAACATTTATTATTTTGTGTTTTTTTGAATTAATGCCAGCCTTGTTGGAGTGAGATGGAATCTCATTGTAGTTTTGATTTGTGTTTCTTTAACGGCTAATGATCGTGAGCATTTCCTCATGTATCTGTCAGCTACCTGAATATCTTCTTTAGTGAAGTGCCTGTTCATTTCCTTTACACATTTTTAATTGGGTTATTTGTCTTTTTCTTGTTGAGTTTTTGCAGTATCATGTAGATTTTAGAGATCAGACGCTGATCAGAAATGTCATAGGTAAAAACTTTTTCCCAGTCTGTAGGTAATCTTTTTACTGTGAAGTCTTTGGATGAGCATAGGTGTTTGATTTTTAGGAGCTCCCAGTTATCTAGTTTTTCTTCTACAGTCTTTATAATGTTTTGTATACTGTTTATGCCATGTATTAGGGCTCCTAACGTTGTCCCTATTTTTCCTTCCATGATCTTTATCATTTTAGATTTTATATTTAGGTCTTTGATCCATTTTGAGTTAGTTTTTGTGCATGGAGTGAGGTATAGGTCTTGTTTTATTTTTTTGCAGATGGATATCCAATTATGCCAGCATCATTTGTTAAAAAGACTGTCTTTTCCCCATTTAACTGTTCTGGGGCCTTTGTCAGATATCAGCTGCTCATATGTGGATGATTTATGTCTGGATTCTCAATTCTGTTCCACTGGTTTGTGTATCTGTTATTGTACCAGTATCAGGCTGTTTTAACTACTGTGGCCATATAAAATGTTCTAAAATCAGGTAAAGTGAGGCCTCTCACTTCGTTCTTCTTTTTCAGTAATGCTTTACTTATCTGGGGCCTCTTTCCCTTCCATATGAAGTTGGTGATTTGTTTCTCCATCTCATTAAAATATGTCATTGTAATTTGGGTTGGAATTGCATTGTATCTATAGATCGCTTTTGGTAGAATAGACATTTTTACAATGTTGACTCTTCCTATCCATGAGCAAGGTATGTTTTTCCACTTATGTATGTCTCTTTTGGTTTCTTGCAGTAGTGTCTTGTAGTTTTCTTTGTATAGGGCTTTTATGTCTCTGATTAGATTTATTCCTAAGTATTTTATCTTCTTGGGGGCTACTGTAAATGGTATTGATTTTGTCATTTCCTCTTCTGCATTCTCTTTGTCGATGTAGAAGAATCCAACTGATTTTTATGTTTATCTTGTATCCTGATACTTTACTGAACTCTTCTATTAGTGTCAGTAGTTTTCTTGAGGATTCTTTGAGGTTTCTGTGTATAAGATCATGTCATCTGCAAATAGAGATACTTTTACTTCTTCCTTACCAATCTGGATGCCCTTTATTTCTTTATCTAGCCTAATAGCTCTGGGTAGGGCCTTCACCAAAATGTTGAATAAGAGTGGCGATAAGGGACATCCTTGTCTAGTTCCCATTTTCAACGGAAATGCAGACCCTCTCCCCGTTTGGGATGGTGTTGGCTATTGGCTTTGTATGAATGCCCTTTATTATGTTCAGGAATTTTCCTTCTGTTCCTATCTTGCTGAGAGTTTTTATCATGAATGGGTGTTGGACTTTGTCAGATGCCTTTTCTGCATCAATTGATAAGATCATGTGGTTCTTGTCTTTTGTTTTATTTATATGATATATTACATGAATTGTTTTTCTAATGTTGAACCATCCCTGCACACCTGGTTTGAATCCCACTTGGTCATGGTGAATTTGTTTTTTTGATATGTTGTTGAATTCTATTGGCTAGAATTTTGTTGAGGATTTTCACATCTAAGTTCATGAGGGATAAGAAAAAGATATAGGTCTGTTATTTTCTTTTTTTGAGATGTCTTTACCAGTTTTTGGTATCAGGGATATGCTGGTTTCATAGAATGAGTTTGGGAGTGTTCCATGCTTTTCTATGCTCTGAAATGCCTTTAGTAGTAGTGGTGTTAACTCTTCTCTGAATGTTTGGTAGAACTCTCCAGTGAAGCTGTCCGGGCCAGGGGTTTTTTGTTGTTGTTGTTGTTGTTGGGAGTTTTTTAATTACCTTTTCAATCTCTTCTTTTGTTATGGGTTTATTTAGTTATTCTACCTCTGTTTGTGTTAGTTTAGGTAGGTATTGTGTTTCTAGAAATTCATCCATTTCTTCTAGGTTTTCAAATTTGTTAAGAGTACAGTTTTTCATAGTAATCTACTATGATTCTCTTAATTTCTGTCAGGCCTGTTGTGATATCTTATTCAGGTTATTTGCTTCCTCTTCTGTTTTTCTTTTGTCAGTTTGGCCAATGGTTTATCAATTTTTTTAATTTTTTCAAGGAGCCAGCTTTTGGTCTTGTTGACTCTCAGTTGTTTTTCTGTTCTCTATTTCATTTAATTCTGCTCTAATTTTTATTATTTGCTCTCTTCTGGTGCCTGAGGGTTTCTTTTGTTGCTCTCTATTTGTTCAAGTTGTGGGGATAATTCTTGGATTTTGGCCCTTTTTTCTTTTTCTTTGTGTGCATTTATTGATATAAATTGACCTCTGAGCACTGTTCTAGCTGTGTCCCAAAAGTTCTGATAGGAAGTGTTTTCATTCTCATTGGAATCTATGAATTTGTTTATTTCATACTTAAATTCTTATGGAACCCAGTCATTTTTGAGCAGGGTACTGTTCAGTCTCCAAGTGTTTGATTTCTTTTCCCTGCTTTTTCTGTTATTTATTTCTACTTTTATGGCCTTATGGTCAGAGAAGATGCTTTGTAATATTCAATGTTTTGGATTCCACTAAGGCTTGCTTTATGACCTAATCTGTGGTCTATTCTAGAGAATGTTCCATATGCACTAGAAAAGAAAGCATAGTTGGTTGCTGTTGGGTGGAGTGTTCTGTATATGACTATGAGGTCAAGTTCATTGATTGTGGCATTTAGATCTTCCATGTCTTTATTCAGCTTCTTTCTGGATGTTCTGTCCTTCACCGAAAGGGATGTGTTCAAGTCTCCTACTATAATTGTGGAGCTGTCTATCTCACTTTTGAATGCCGTTAGACTTTGTTTTATGTATCTCAAAGCCCTGTCATTGGGTGCATAAATATTTAATATGGTTATATCCTCCTGGTATATTTTCCCTTTAGTCATTGTGTAGTGTCCTTCCTTATCCTTTGTGGTAAATATAATTTTAACGTTTGTCAGAAATTACTATTGCCACTCCTGCCCTTTTTTGATTGTTGTTTGCTTGATATATTTTTTCCATCCTTTGAGTTTTAGTTTGTGTCTTTAAGTCTAAGGTATGTCTCTTGTAGGCAGCAAATAGACAGATTGTGTTTTTTTATCCATTCTGCCACTCTGTCTCTTTATGGTGCATTTAGTCCATTTACATTCAGCATAATTACGGATAACTGAGTTTAGTGCTGTCATTTTGATGTCTTTTTTGTGTGTTTAGTCTCTTTTTCCCACTTAATTTTCTGTGCTGAGTAGTTTATCTTTATATATTGTCTTTTCCTGTTATTCATTGTAGTTGAATTTGTTTCTGCTGAGTATTTTTTTCTTATGTTTTATTTTGATGAGTAGGATTGTTAATCTCCTTTGTGGTTACCTTAATGTTTACCCCTATTTTTCTAAGTTTAAACCTTTTAGTACTTTATATCGCCTTGTCTTCCTCTCCATATGAAAGATCTATGACTACATATTTTAGTCCCTCTGTATTGTTTTAATGTTGTCATCTTTTACATAATGACATCGCTGGTTCCCTGTTTTGAGCGTTTTTTTTTATCTTGATTTGTTTTTGTGATTTCCCTATCTGTGTTGACATCTGGTTGCTCTGTCTGTGTTCTAGTCTTGGATTGAAATCTGATATTATTGATTTTCTAACCAGAGAACTCCCTTTAGTATTCCCTGTAGTTTTGGTTTGGCCTTTACAAATTCCCTAAACTTCTATTTCTCTGGAAATGTCCTAATTTTTCCTTCATATTTGAGAGACAGTTTTGCTGGATATATGATTCTTGGCTGGCAATTTTTTTCCTTCAGTGCTTCATATAAGTCATCCCTTTGCCTCTTGCCTGCATGGTTTCTGCCAAGTAGTTCGAGCTTATTCTTATTGACTCACCTTCATAGGTGACTTTTCGTGTATCCCTAGCCGTTCTTAAAATTCTCTATGTTTGTTTTTCACAAGTTTGATTATAATCTGTCTGGTGACTTTCTTTTGAGATCTACCTTATGTGGAGTTCAATGAGCATCTTGAATAGATATCTTCTCTTGTTTCACAATATCAGGGAAGTTTTCTGCCAACAAATCTTCAATAATTCTCTCTGTTTTTTCTGTTATCCCTCCCTGTTCTAGTACTCCAATCACTTGTAGGTTATTTCTCTTGATAGAGTCCCACATGATTCTTAGGGTTTCTTCATTTTTTTTTTAATTCTTTTATGTGATTTTCCTTTGAATATATTGGTTTCAAGTGTTTTATCATCAGTCTCACTAATTCTGCATTCCAGTTCCTAAATTTTGCCCCTCTGACTTTGTATTAAGTTATCTAATTCTTTAATTTTATTGTTAATCTTCTGAATTTCTGATTGCTCTCTCCCTATGGATTCTTGCAGCTTATTACATTTTTCATTATGTTCTTGAAGAACCTTTTTAATGTCTTCAACTGCTTTATCTGTGTGTTCCTTGGCTTGTTCTGTGTTTTGCCTGATCTCGGTCCTGATGTCTTGAAGAGTTCTGTATATTAATCTTTTGTAGTCTACATCTGGTAATTCCCAGAAGACACCTTCATCCAGAAAATTCCTTGGTTCTTTGTTTTGAGGGCTTATTGAAGTGATCATGGTCTGCTTCTTTATGTGATTTGATATTGACTGTTGTCTCTGAGCCATCTATAAGTTATTGTATTAATTTATTTTATGTTTGCTTACAGTATCCTAGCTTCTTGCTTTTTTTGTTTTATATGCCCAGATAGACTGCTTGCATGAGCTAGCTTGATTATTTTCACCTTTAAAGCTCTAACGTCCTGTCACCAAATGGCTAGAGCTGTTACCCGGTATATAAGCCTAGGAGTCTGTTCACTTTTCTTGTATGGATTCATCTCAGGTGTCCAGGTAGTTGGTCATCAAGTGTGTGATACAGGCTCTGTCCTACACTCTTAGAGGGGCAGGGGTGATTGTTGTAGGTCCAGGTATTTGTTTGCAGCAGGGGGTCACTCTCTGAACAAGGCAGGGGGCTGACAACCATCCCCCACGTTTGTGAGGAAAGTGCCCTTTTCCCTAGATCACACAGGTGGGTGGGTTCTGCAGCTGGACCATGGACACCCAGTGCTTTTGGCTGTAAGGACTGGGAGGTAGCATTTATCCTTGGACACCTGTTGTGGGTGACTAGGTGACATGGGTGGAGCCACTAGTCCTTAGGCCCCTGAGGTGGGTAGGTGAGAACCCTGTTTAATAGGCAAAGTGGTGTCAAACATCAAAAACCCACTTTTCCACCACATAGCTGAAACAGTTGCAGCCTGCCAAAAGGGCCTGTTCTCCTGAAATGGGGCCACACAGGTCCATGCAGGGATGAAAGGTATTCAGTGTCCATGGGCCATTTGTGACTAGACAGGAGCCGCTTCTGTCCTGAGCTCCCCAGCTTAATGGAGCTGGCAGATTATCTTTTCCCCCAATTGTGAATTTATTGTTTCTCCAGGGACAGGAGAATGGCTCAGGGTACGCAGCAGAATCTATCTCTGGCCCAGGGAAATCGACCGCCACTGAAGCCAACTTAGGGCCTGGGGGCACAGTAAAATAAACGCAAGTACTTCTCTGGTTCCGGAGGTGTAAGTAGGCTGTGCGCCTGGCTGTCGCTCCCTGAGGAAACTGCGTCTGGAATGCTACTGCCAGCCCAACCACGGTCACTCCAGGGGGTTGTGCCTGAGGGTTCCCAGTGAGTCAGGACCGGCAGTTCTTTGCCTCTTCTGAACCATCTCTCCCTCCCCCTGCTGCTCAGTCTGTTTTCTAACTTTTTCTTTGATGTTCAGGGCTCCTAGCTTGTCATCTGTATTATCGTTTCACTTGTTTTTTTGGGTCTTTGTTGTAGGAGGGATCACCAGAAGCATCTGACTACTCTGCCATCTTGGCCCTACCTCCTTGGCAATATCTTGATAAATTTACTTAATATGACTTCACAAAATCTCTGGGCTGGGTGGTAATGAAATGATTACAGTAGCACCATCTCCAGGCCAAGCCCAAAAGTGTGAAAGTAGTGCTTCTGGATTATATTATGTTCGGCCAGAGTTTACCTAGTGGTGGATAAGATGTAAGCCTTTCTGAAGTGAGAGTCTCCTAGGATGGTTGAAGACATCAACAATCTCTTGATACCAGTAATTCATCTACCACCTCTGCATTTTCACTATGCCAGTATCCATTCTCCAAAAGGGAAAGGAATTTGGTTCCCACACAAAAATGACCATCCAGTAGCAAACACTTTGTTACTTCTACTCCAGCCCTGTTGACTGATGCTTCAACATCCAGGTGTGTGGATGCATGGAGGGCATTGTCCTGTCACAGGAGGACCTGGGCATTTTGATCTCTGCCCCTGTACCCACTTCTCCAGGAAGTTGGTTCTAACCAAGGTCAGTTACCCCAAGTGAGAATGAGAGTTGTTAGTGATCAAGGCCACTTTCAAGATAGGGAGAAACTTTCTTAAAGAGCGACAGTCAGCTTGTGATCATGAGCTCAAATCATCATAGCCTGGAACAGCCTGAGGAGACTTGTAAACTCAGCACATACTAGGCAAAGTGGACCCTTCCCAAAGCACCCATCCTGTTTCAGAATATACAGTATCAAGGGGTAATGTAAATGGTTCCAGCCTGAGAATGTCATGACCATTTACCGCAGGCACAGCACAGGTAGCAGGCAGAACATAAAGATCCAGGTCCATCATGGGACAGCCAAGAGCTTTATGGTGTTCTAAGGTGCCCCATTCTTTTAAGATCAAGGGTTGTCTGTGTGCATGTGCACCACTCCAGGCCAACTCAACCGATTCAGACTTTACATATTGTCTGATGGAGTGTTTTATAATATGGACTGCATACCACCTGCATCTTAATCTTAAAATGAAGATTCCTGAATCGGAATCTCTAGGGGTATTCATTTTTAACCAGTGCCTCAACAGGTGGTTCAATACACAGCATGGTTTGAGAACTCCTGGTCTAAGAGTCTTCTAGTAGCCCTACATCAGATATAACATCTAGGGTGCCTCTGTGATTCCTCCAATGGAGGCAAAGACAGATCAAGGTGATCTTTAGGACCTTGGAACATTATCCCAATGAACTTCATTTCAGATTTGCCCTCCTCCTACATCTATAATACCTTCTTACTGGTAGTGGATCCCTCTTACCCTATTACCCAAATCCACACTAGCCACTGCTGCCTTGTTCATCTAAAAGATTTTCCACTTTCACAAATTCCATGGCCATTTGCTCTCTAACTTCAGCCCCCAGTTTGTATACTAGTTTTGGAGGATGCCATTCAAAATGCTCCCCATCCACCATACTACCACCAGCAGATAACTTTACCAGGCCATATGGAGTAACCAGGTGTTGGGGAAACCAGGTACTGCTACACCTCCAACATATGATACAATTGATCCTCCACGCCAGTTTCTCAGAAATGATTAATAACAAGTCATTAGAGCCCTCCATCCAGAACTCTTCCCTTCATGGCATTCATAGTTTCCAGGCCACTTTTGCCCTGGCTAGTTGCTGGAAACATGGACACCCCAGGGTCTGTTCAACACCTGAGCCACCCAAGTATAGGCTACCCAAGGGCACATTCATCATACGACATAGCATCAGAGTTAAGAGCAAGGACCCTGAAACCACACTGCCTGGGTTTGAATCACAGCACTGCCACTTTCTAACTTTGTGACTTTGAACAACTTGCTTAAACTCTCTAGAGGTTCCTTGATTTCCTGATCTATAAAATGGGGATAGTAATAGTACATACCTAACAAAATGGTTGTGAGAATTATATGAACTAATACATATAAAGCATATAAAATAGTGCGTGGTACATCATAAACACCAAAAGGTGTTTACTACTGAGTGGTATATAAATTATACTAACTGGATCATTCAGATGTGAGACACTAGTTAGATTTCCTTTTGGCACAGACCCATATGCCCATGCTAAAAGTTGAAGGACTCTTATCTAGAAGCCTTTGAAGTAAAATTCAGCCATCTGCCCATAGACCTCCTACATCAGCAGCTCCTAGAACTTTGTGCCTTTCCTACTCCATGATCATTCATACAGTCTTTCTGCTATTCCCTGTTACACTTCGCCTAGCTTGTACTCTGCAGTTAGCTCCAGCAACGTAAGGCTGAGAAACCAGTTATGTCACGAGAGAGGTGCTAGATTTCCAGCAACATCATGGTTGGCCCACTGCCCGATTTACTAGGAAGTTGTTGACTCAAGAAATAGTTTGGATAACCATCCAAAGGGACCTTGATTTCATAACCTTATTATAGCTATGCTTTCCCAGCTCAACCTCAGCATTCTTTCTTAAATGTAATTCTGGTGTACATTTTCAGGTCCAGGTACTAGGACTGGGAATAAATTACACTCTTACCTTATACCCTGCTTCTTGCCTCCACACCCACCTCCTAACTCCAGGTCAGCTGGACCACTCTACCTGTTCTTACTAATAAAGGGAAAAGATAAGACTGTTATGTTCAGAGATCAGGGAAAAGGTCTTGAATAAAGGTAGTAACAGTGGACATGACGAAGAAGGATAGCATTTGAGAATGATTTTGGAGGCATAATGCACAGAATTTGGTGATCAATTGGCTGTTGGGGGTAAGGAGAAGGGAAATGTAAAAAATATCTAGTGTTACATAAGTAGGTGGCATTATTGTTACTAAGACTGGAAATGGCACACCAAAGAACATATGAAGGTATCAAATGATTTGTGGCGTAGTAGAATCAACTCGACGGCACTGGGTTTAAGAGAAAAGTGAATGGGTAAATAAATAGGTAGGAGAAGGTGGAGGAAAGTAGATTCGTTGGTGGATGTCTGATTGACATCTCAAATTTAACATGTCCAAAACTGAACTCCTAATCTTTCCCTCCCATATTTGCTTTCTTCCAGTCTTTTTCATCTTGGTTAATGGTGGCCCTATTCTTCCAATTGTTCAGGCCGAACATGTTAGAATTATCCTTGGCTCCTTTCATATCCCACATTCAATCTGTCAGAAAACTCTTGTCAAGTTCATCTTCAAAATATATCCCGAAGCTAACCACTTTTCACTACCTTCAGTGCTACCACCCTAGTTCAAATCATCATCATCTGTCTCCTGAATTACTGAAACAGCCTTCCAACTAGTTTTCCTGCTTCTAGCTTTGCCCCTCTTCAGTCAGTTCTCTACACAGCAGCCAGAGAGATCCTGTTAAAGCATAAGTCAGAACCCATTATTCCTCTGTTCAAAACAATGCCTTAGTTCCCCATTTTACTCAGAGTAACAGGCAAAGTTCTTACTATGGCTTATACGGCCCTGCATAACCTCCCCTCTTCCCTCCCTTCCCGCAGTAAGATTACTTTTCTCTCCCTCTCTCATTCGTCTCTAGTCACTGAACTCTTTGTGCCCCTTAAACATACCAGGTATGTTTCCACCTCTAGGCTTTTGTCCTTGCTGTTCCCACTGCCTGGAATGCTCTTCCCCCAGAGAATGCTCCTTCACCTCCTTCAAGTCTTTGCTCAAACACTGCTTTCTCAGTGAGGTCTTTCCTGACCACCTTTTAATATTTGCACCCCAAAAAAACCTCCCATTGAGCTATCCCTGTTTTATTGTTCTGCATAGTATTGATCATCATCTGAAAAATTAATTTTACTTACTAATTATATTTATTTTTTGCCTCACTCCCTCACTAGAATATAATAAGCTTCATGGGAATAGGAATTTTTGTCTTTTTTTTTTTTCTCATTTAGCCCCACTGCCTAGAACTGTACCTGGCACACAGTTAAGCCCTCAATAAAAATTTATTGAACGGATAACAAGTGTGAAAGTTGGAATGGATGGACAGAAGAGAGATGAGTGGGAAACACTGATTCTCAACCCTTTTGGGGAGTGTTCCTCATGGTGTCACCAGTTGATTTATTGAAAGTGAAAATGTTTGGAAATTAAAGTTTAAGGAAATACTAGTTCATGCTTTCTCACAGTGGGCCCTTGATAAATACTTACTGAATGAATTAATGGTAATATCTTAATATATATATATGAGAATCTCAGAACCAGAAACAAATTATATACAGAGAGAGAGAGCAATTGACTTCACATAGTAGTCGGAGGTTAGAGTGCTCACAAAGTCAGATAAGCAATAGGTATGTCAGAGTTCCAGCATGTTGGACATTACCAAACTGTTATATAAGCTGCTCATTTTAATCAAGAAACCACTAGAGGGCGTGCGAGGTTAAATCAAGAATGTTCTCTGCTTAATGAGATTTTGTTAAAGTCATTCACATTTCTATTTATTGACCTGATTTTCTTCTTTACTGTTTCATCAGTTCAGAGTGTTCTCCTTAGCTAATTTCTTTCATCCGCCCAGTATCTGGTTCATAATAGCTCTTCAATAAATTTTTATAATTTGAATGAAGGAATTAATACTTAGAATCAACAGATTTTTACCATGAAATTTACATTTTAGTAATTTAACTGTGGTCAGTATTCCCATTAAGAAAGTATCAAGGTTCATAACCTGGCTGATAATATGACACTCGTGATTTTTGGTGGTGAAAGAATCACATTTATCCTTAGGAAAGAGGAGGAAAAGACTCTGGCTTGAAGTTTGTGTTCTTTATTTGTGTAAGTGATAGTGTTTGACAACAGTGTATGTTGTAATGCCTGAGCTAAGGATCACTAAAGCCCCCTGGAAGGACTCTGCTCCTGTACCAAGCGCCTCTCTCCTTCAGGAGGGATTGGCAGCTGATAAAGGATGCAGTTCAGTTGAGGTTGCTTACCCCTGCCAGAATTGTTAAATGTGGTTTAAAACTATAAATGGGGATTAAACTGCTTTTGAAACCTGCTGTCCACAACGTGCTTTAGAGCTATAGGATTGTTTGGGATAAAGAAAGATAAACAGGCTTTCCTTGTTGTCTTTTAGTAATTAATTGTTTCCACTGAAATTCTCTGAAGGGACTGTGGACATCTGGGTGTATGGCTTTCTGAGCAGGATTACTATGGTGGTTATAAAATCCTTGTCCTTTTGTCATTGGTAGCTGAAGTCTCTGACTGCCCTTGTTTCTGGACCTCACCCAGTATTTCAGTACTATGCAATCATTTCAAACAGCCTGAGAAATACAATCCATTTTTTATATGTTTTAATAGGCTTTTTAAAAAACAGTTTTAGATTCACAGCAAAATTGAGCACATGGTACAGAGAGTTCCCATATAGTGCCCACACACAGTTTCCCCTTTTATTAACAGCTTAACTGGGTTTTACATTAGTTTAGTACATTTGTTACAATTAGTGAACTAATATTGATACATTATTATTAACTAAAGTTTATAGTTTGTTCAGATTTCTTTAGTTTTTATTTAATGCCCTTCTACTCCAGAATCCCATCTAGAATACCACATTACATTTAGTTGCCATGTCTCCTTAGCCTCCTTTTTGGTCCTGACATTTTCTCAGACTCCTTGTTTTGGATGACCTCGACAGTTTTGAGAATACTGCTTATAGTACTCGGTATTATATATTTTTCAGCCTATTTTATGTATTTTTGTGTATTTCTCAGTCTATTTAATGGAATCATTTCAAATAGCTTGAGAAATATAGACCATTTTTATTTTTCTTCCTAGTACCTCTTTTTATAAATCTGAACAGTTCCTGAAGCTAGTTCTTGCTAGAGGTGTGTAATTGTCTCTAGCATTGGTGAATTCTCTAATACAGAGTATACAGAGTAAGTAAGCCTTTCTGTTTGTTGTCTGTAGTCACCAAACCCATTGCTGTTTTCATCTTTTCTCAGAAAAATTAAATAGAAATTATAGGTGCAGATTCAAAGTATGTATCTAGAACTAAATGATGTTTATTTTGTTTTTTTCCCCAAATATCTGAATTGTAGTGAGAGTCTTAATTTTTCATCTTTAGAGTTGTAAACATAAGAACCAAAAGTTCTGTGGAGGAAAAGAAGAAGGAATGAATTGGATAGAGTCACATGTTGTTCTGCAGCTTTATTTTAATTTTCTACGCCAACCTGTCTTTAATATTATCACCAAGATAAAAACTCAGCTTTCTTTTTTTTTTTACCATATTTTCAAATATTTAATTCACCTACCCACACAGATTCTTACACAACTGATTCCACTTAATTTAGTTGGAATGCCAGTAAGCTAAGTTTACGTCCTAACGGATCTTTGCTAGAATTCAGTGAGTTTTTCTTCTATGAACCTTTACTTTCCATGCCTTATGTAATTTAGTAAAAAAAAAAAAATTGTATGGTCTTTTGCAATTTAATAAAAATGGCTTTTTAATCTCTTCTGAAGGCAGGGCAAATTGAGGTGTGGTATAAATTGAGAGAAATTAAAATCACTAGTCTTTTGCCTTATGCACTTTAATATAACAGTAATAACAAAACATACAGGGTGGATTGAGTCAAGTGGTAATTGTGAACTTTATTTCAGACAACTAACAGAACCTCTCTAAGAGATTATTACAGCTTCCTCTAGGAGGTATCTTGAAGGTTGTTGAAGCTTTTATTAGTGCCTTGGCAGGAATTCCTATCTGTGAATTTACTATGGGAAGGATATACATTCATAAAGAAGGTAAAATACCAGTTAACTTTGTAGGCTTCTGTTTTTCCTTCTAGGTTTACTTCATAATAAATGATAGCAACATTTACTAAAAATCTTTCAAAAATGCATGCTAATTTCAGCAAAAGTGGTATAAATCGTAATTCAAGTTATTCAAATGAAATAAAATTAATTATTAGGAGTAAAGGTACAAATTATGGAACTTTTAAAACTGTTCGAGTAAATTAGGGGCCTTTGCACCTTATTAGATTGAAACTTTGGGATAGGCTCAACGTTGAATGCAGGTCATGTGAGACTGAATGGTTTACTTGTATTATGTACTTGAGTGCGTTTTTGTTTCTGATTAAAGGTTTGTTTTCTTTCAGGCAATATCTGTGGCTAGTTAACTCAGGCAGTTAGAATATAGGCTAACAAGGCCAAGACCATGACTTTAGTCCCTGTATAAACTGGTTAGTTTTCACTTATTCTAATACTACGGGCTGCATCGTTTACCTTGGCCAGCCATCTCTTTAAAAGCATATGCTTAGTCACAAGGGAGACCAAGGTGGGGGATATAGATTGATAAGTATAAATCTATCCCCACTTTTGGAAAAAAAAACAACCCAAAGCCATTTTTCTCCCAGTGCTGGGTCAGTTACATCGTTTCCACTGGTTTGCCTCACTGTGTTGTTATGAGTACCCTAAAATGCGTAACTGTGCCCATTACCTTCTTTGTTTTATATTCTATTAGTTAAAGAAAGATTTTCATTCCATTGAGCACTAGACTGTGGGATATATTTTTGGAAGCAAGTGTAGGTGTACCAGAGCCAAAAAAGGTTGGGAACAACTATAGACAAACTGATCTCACTGTTCTTAGAGCTGCCAATTCTGGGCGCAGAGCCGTTAAAGTGGACTATAAATGTAGAGTGGGTGTTTAAAAGAAAATACATTATGTGGGAGTAATTTTTGGTTTCCCACAATCAGATATATGTTTTATGTGCATATTTTATGGTGGAGAAAGTAAATATGCACAAGATTTATTTAGCTATATTAAATCAGAATTGGAGTCTTAATGAAAGAAAAATTGTAAGTTAGATAATTAGGATAGTTAATACCTTCAATTTTTTTTAATATATAAATGCCTTTATTTAAACTTATCCTGATAACATTCCTGCAAATGATATCCTTGATGTCACCCCTCAATTCATATGGTCTTCAGTCATTAGTGTTTAATGTGTCAAATCTATTCTTGAGATGGTCTCCAAATTCAGGTGGGATATACTCAAGGTTGGTATTTTGGCTCTCATAGACTTGTTTTAATTTTCTTCAGCTTCAGCTTGAACTTGCATATGAGCAATTGATGACCTGTTCTGCTAGGTCCCTGGCCTTGTTCTGACTGATGATATTGAGCTTTTCCATCATCTCTTTCTGCAGATGTAGTCAGTTTGAATCCTGTATTTTCCATTTGGTGAGATCCATATGTATAGTCACCATTCATGTTGTTGAAAAAAAGTATTTGCAATGAAGAAGTCATTGGTCTTGCAGAATTCTATCATGCTATCTCCAGTGTCATTTCTATCGCCAAGGCCATATTTTCCAACTACCAGCCCTTCTTCTTTGTTTCCAACTTTCACATTCCAATCATCAGTAATTCTCAATGCATCTTGATTGCATGTTTGATTAATTTCAGATTGCAGAAGCTGGTAAAAATCTTCAGTTGCCTCATCTTTGACCTTAGTGGTTGGTGCGTAAATTTGAATAATAGTCATATTAACTGGCCTTTCTTGTAGGCGTATGGCTATTATCCTGTCACTGATAGTGTTGTACTTAGGGATAGATCTTGAAATGTTCTTTCTGACAATGAATGGGATACCATTCCTCTTCAATTAAAAAAAATTTTTTTTTCTAGCATAGTAGACCATAAGACTGTCTGATTCAGAATGACCAATGCCAGTCCATAAATGCCTAGGATATTGATCTTTATGCATTCCATTTCATTTTTGACAACTTCCAATTTTCCTAGATTCGTACTTCGTACATTCTACATTCTGATTATTAATGGATGTTTGCAGCTGTTTCTTCTCATTTTGAGTTGTGCTACATCAGCAAATGAAGGTCCCGAAAACTTTACTCCATCCACGTCATTAAGGTTAATTTTACTTTGAGGAGGCAGGTTTTCCCTAGTCATGTTTTGAGTGCCTTCCAACCTGAGGGGCTCATCTTTTGGCACTATATCAGACAATGTTCCACTGCTATTCATAAGGTTTTCTCTGGCCAGTTTTTTCAGAAGTAGACTGCCGGGTCCTTCTTCATAGTCTTCCTTAGTCTGGAAGCTCCACTGAAACCTGTCCACCATGGGTACCCTGCTGGTATTTGAAGTACCGACGGCATAGCTTCTAGCATCGCAGCAACATGCAAGTCATCACAGTATGGCAAACTTTAGTATTAAACCTAAAACCACAGAGCAAATTCCAGAAAATTTTGTTTTCCTCATTTTTTGTAGCACCGTCTTACCTATGTAGATTTATACATAGGTCAAAGCATAAAAACAGGATTATAAGGGCTATCTAGAGAGAAGGGGAGACTACGAGGGTACTAAGACAGAATTGGATGAGCAAGAGGCATAAAAAGGCAAAGAACACTGAAAATTTTGTCCATTTTCTGGAAAAGCCACTTTGCTTTCCATCTCTGGTGTGCCTCTCATCAATGATCATTTAGTTGAATGTTTTTTCCATACTGTAACCATTCTAGCTCTTAAATATAGAAATTCACCGTAAGTGTACACAGCATCATTTAGTGAAGCAACAGTAGAAGCACTAATACTGTTCCTAGAATAGCTTGATCAGCTACTATTGAAAATAAAAAAAAAAGAAAAGTACCTTATTCAAAAGTAAGAACTTGTTAAGCAGAACCCTGGATCATAAAGGCTACAGGCTTGGGTGGGGGTGCTCTTAATTACCGAAGCGGCCCTTGTCCTGACCTGCCAACAACCATGGAAATTTACGGAAGTTCCAACAACTGCAGATCTGTAGAAAGTGGTGGACAGAATTATAAAAGCACATTTTAGAGTTTCTAGCTAATTGTAATTAAAAACCCAAAGTGTATGAAATGAATAAATTTCTAAAGGGCATCTTCCCACATCAGGAAAAGTATCAGCTGTTTTCTTCATTCTTTCATGTAATAATGAGCACATATCAAGTTCTGGAACTACCATCCCCAACTCTAATAGAACCAAACCAAAACAAAACAAAACCCAGTTATCATCACATTGATTCCGATTCTTAGTGATCTCGCATGTGTTCAGAGTAGCCTGCCCTCTATAGAGTTTTCACAGCTGTGACCTTCTGGAAACAGATCACCTGGCCTTTCTTCTGAGGCACCTCTGGTGAGTTTGAGCCACTAAATTTTCAGTTAGTAGCTCAGGGATTACCTGTTTGTGCCACCCAGTGACGCCTTCTAATAAAACAGGCACCTTGAAAACGTACGTTTTAAGAATGAGAACTTCTTTCCGTTTATTTAGATCTTTAATTTCTTTCAAAAATGTTTTTTAGTTTTCAATGTAAAAATCTTACACGTCTTTTGTTAAGTGTACCTCTGTGAGAGTTAGGCCAAATGTGAAGTTAGAGGGACACAGCCACACTAGATCATCCTCACTTTTGATACCAATTGCTAGTTCAGGGATCCCTAAGTCTATCCTTACTTTTAACACCAGTTGCAAGTTCAGGGATTCCCAGGATCACCCTTAAGTTTGCTAATTTTGCCAGAAGGACTCATAGAACTCACTGAAAGCTGTTATATTCACCCATATCCATTGCCGTTGAGTAGATTCCGACTCATAGCGACCCTATAGAACAGAGTAGAACTGCCCCATAGAGTTTCCAAGGAGCAGCTGGTGCATTTGAACTGCCGACCTTTTGGTTAGCAGCCATAGCTCTTAACCACTGTGCCACCAGGGTTCTGGGTTATGTTCACAGTTACCATTCATTAAAAGAAAAGAATACAGATTGAAGTCAGCACAGGAAGAAATGCATAGAGCACAGCCCAAGAAAGTACCAAATGCATCAGGACAATATTATTTTCTTGGTAATTGGTGTGTGATAATACACTCATTCTGCAACCCGTCGCTGTTGAGTCGTTTCCAACTCATAGCAACCCTATAGAGCAGAGTAGAACTGCCCCTATAGAGTTTTCAAGGCTGTAAATCTACAGAAGCAGATTGCCACATCTTTCTTGCACAGAGCAGCTGGTGAGTTCTAACCATTGAACTTTCAGTTAGTAACCGAGCTCTTTTAACCACTGTGCCACCAGGGTTCCTGTGACAATACACATAGAGCGTTTCTACTGGGGCTCCGTGGTCAACTGCCCATGTGACTGACCTCATTTTCTAGCCCCTCTGGTCAAGCTAATACCACATGATTCAAAGCCCCCACCGAAAATCAAATTTTGGTCTTCTGGTGTGGCCAGTCTCTACAGTAAATCGTATTGTTAAGACTATCCAGTGTCTCAAGGCCACCAGGCAAATGAAGACACTCCTATCAGGCATGACATTCCAAGGGCTTAGGGATTACTTTTCAGAATCTGAGGGCAAAGACCAAACCTGTCTTCAGGCAAAGATAAAGTATTTATTACACAAATCTTAAGTGTTTTATTCTTTTTTATTTTATAAGTGGAATTTTCTTAATTTCATTTTTAGATTGTTATTGCTAGTGTATAGAAATACAACTGTTTTTTTCTGTTTTTATCCTGTTGTATCATGTAAACTTGCTTGTTTATTAGTTCTAGAATTTTTTTTTTTTTAGTGGAATCCTTAGGATTCTCTATATGCAAGATTATATCATCTGCAAATAGAATAGTTTTACTTCTTTTCCAATCTGGACACCTTTATTTCTTTTTCTTGCTTATTACCCTGGCTAGAACCTCCAATAAAATATTGAATAAAAGTGAGGAGAGTGGACATCCTTGTCTTGTTCCTGATCTTAGGATGAAAACATGCAGTCTTTTGCCATTTAGTATGATGTTAGCTGTAGGTTTTTCATAGATACCCTTTATCTGGTTGAGGAAGATCCTTCTCATTGCTAGCTTGTTGAGTGTTTTATATCATGAAAGGGTGTTTGATTTTGTCAAATGCTGTTTCTTAGTCTATTGAAAGATTATAGGGTTTTTGTTTTTTATTCTATTGATATGATATGGTATATTACATTGATTGATTTTTGGATGTTAAACCAACATTGCATTCTTGGGATAAATCCTACTTGGTCATAGTATGTAATCCATTTAATATGTTGCTGGGTTCAGTTAGCTAGTATTTTGTTCTGTGTTCATAAGAGATATTGATCTGTAATTATTTTTTTGCGATGTCTTTGTTTTGGGCACGAGGGTGAAATACTGGCCTCAATAAATGAGTTGGGAAGTATTCCCTCTGCTTCTGTTTTCTGGAAGAGATTGTAGATAATTGGTATTATTTCTTCCTTAGATGTTTGATAGAATTCACCAGTGCATTTGGGTCTGGGTTCCCTAGGCCGTCATTTTTATGGGAGCAGATCACCAGGTCTTTCCTCCCATTGAGCAGCTGATAGGATTGAACTGCCAACCTTTCAGGTGGCAATCATTGTACCACCAGGACTCCTGGAATAGAATTAAGAGTCCAGAAATAAATCTGTGTGTCTGTGGACAACTAATTTTCAGCACATGGTGCTGGGATAACTGGATAACCCGTGCAAAAGAATAAAGTTAGATCCTTACCTTACACAGTATACAAAAATTAACTCAAAATGGATCAAAGATCTAAATATAAGAAGTAAAACAACAAAACTCTTAGAAGAAAACTTATGAATAAATTTTTGTGACCTCGAGCTAGGAGTGCTTTCCTAGATACAACACCAAAAAGCAAGCCACAAAAGAAAAAATAGCTGAATTGAACTTCACCAAAATTTTTAAACTTTTGCATTGTAAATGATATCTTAAAGTGGAGACAGCCCATAGAATGTGAGAAAATATTTGCAAATCATATATCTGATAAGGGTCTCGGATCCAGAATACGTATAAAATTCTTACAACTCAACAATAGAAAGACCAATAAACCCAACTGAAAAAAAATGAGCAAAGTACCTGAGTAGACATTTCTCAAATAATGGATATACAAATGGCCGATAAGGACACACAAGAATGTTCAACATTATTAGTCATCAGGGAAATGCATATCAAAACCACAGTGAGATATCATTTCATACCCTCTAAGATATGACTATAAAGATGGACAATAACAAGTGCTGGCAAGGATGTGGAGAAATTGGAACCCTCATACACAGCTGATAGGAATGTAAAATGGTGCAGCCGCTTTGGAAAACAGTCTGACAATTCCTCAAAAAGTTAAACATAAAATTACCATATGACTCAGCACTTCTACTCCTAGGTATATACCCAAGAACAATGAAAATATATGTCTGCACAAAAACTTATACATGAATGTTCATAGTAACTTTAATCATAATAGCCAAAAAATGGGAACAAGTCAAATGCCCATCAACTGATGAATGGATAAACAAAATGTGGTGTATTCATACAATGGAATATTATTTAGCAATAAAAAGGAATGGAGTACTGATTCATGCTACAACGTTGACGAACTCTCAAAAACATTGTTATTCTCTAGACAGTAGTCACTTTTTTATTTATGGTAATGGGAAAGGTAGCACTGAATGTGGGTAAAGTCTGCACAGCTTGACTAATGTAACTGATGCCACTACATCGTACCCAAGAAAAAGGATGTATTGGTAAATGCTATGTTATATATAATTTTGCAACAACAACAACATATATACATTAAAAGTTTTTGTATATTGTATATATACACATATTTAACAGATAGGAACTACAGATGCTGATGCTTCTTAGACATTACCACATCATGGGATTAGTTTTCTTGGTTTGATGACTTAGGGTCCTAGTCTTCTGCAACAATTCGGTTGATTGGCATAATATAGTTCCTAAAGTTTCTGTTCTGCACCTCAGCTCAGTGTGGTGAATAGCGTCTGGGATCTTAAAAGCTTGCAAGCAGGCATCTAAGATAGAACTGTTGGTCTCTACTCATCTGGAACAAAAGAGAAAGAACAAAACCCAAGAATCAGAGACTAATTGTCTCCATGAAACATGGCCTCCTCTACCTTGAGGCCAGAAGAACTAGATAGTGCCCAGCTACCAAAGTTATCTATATGAGAACAAATGGACAACAGTCACTCTAAAGCATAGATGAGAAGGTTGGGGTAGGGGAGTAGTGAGACGAAGTTAATGGGAGTGGAACAGCTAGAATGGAAATAATGAGAATGTTGACACAATGTACAGAATGTTATTAATGTTGCTGAGTATTATGTGTAGAAATTGTTGAATGGGAACCTGTTTTGCTGTGTTTGCTTTCACCAAAAATACAATAAAATATTTTTTAAAACATTATATTAAGAAGCTAGTCACAAAAGATCACATATTGTATGATCCCATTTGTGTGAAATGTCCAGAATAGGTATAACTACAAAAAAATAGAAAATAGATTAGTGGTTGCCAGGGGCTGGGTGGGGTGGTGAGCAAAATGGTGAATGACTGCTGATGAGTACACGGTTTCTTTTTGGGGTGATGAAGATGTCCGAAAATTGATCGTGTTGATGGATACATGACTCAGTGAGTATACTTAAAGGCATTGAATTATGTACTTTAAATTATGTGGTATGTGAATTATATCTCAATAAAGCTGTTCTTAGAAAAAGAAGTATCAGAACTTCTAGATTTTTTAGCAGACTTATTATGCATTTTAGTGACCAGATAAGAGTTTTCTCCTCAGTAATAAACATTCTGTTTTTCTGTCCAGTGGAAGAAAAGGGTACAAAAATGAGAAATTGGCTCAGGGATTCCTCAAGGCCTACAATTTTCAGAAAACTGATTCTGATCATTGTTTTGCACTAAATACAAATTTCGTATAATAATTCCATAGTTAAAGCATACTCTTTGCAGTGCAAACTTTCTATTAGGGGGTACATTTCACATGAAGTAGAAGTCAGCTTCATTAGTTATCCTTCACATATAAAATATAAGTCTAGATACTTCCTAACATGACTTCTAAAGTCTGGCTTTAACTTACTGTCCTAGTTTCCTAGCACTTCTGTAACAAAATCCCACAAGTGGATGGCTTTAAAGAACAGGGAATTATTTTTTCACAGGTCAGGATTCTAGAAGCCCAAATTCAGGGTGTCAGCTTTAGGGGACGGTCCTTTGTCTCTTTCAGGTTGTAGTAGCTGCTGGCAATCCTTGGCATTCCTGGGCCTGTAGATGCATCGGCCTCTACCGCAGGGCTTCGAATGGTTCTTCCTGGTTCAGTCATGGCCGAGGAAGCGAAAATGGAACAGACCTGAATTTTTACAATTTGAGTGAACTAGAACAATAACCAGAATGGCAAAAATTATGAGTCAAAGCCCTGACAGAAACCTGATCTCCCTCTTACAAAACAAGGGCAGTGTACATGTTGTTAGCAAACAAATCTCTTGCCCGTTGGATTTTGAGCAGTTAGAAACACCGGTGCCCCGCTCAAAGATGGCAGCCGACTGCACTGCTTTGAATGTGTGTTCCTCTCCACAGTCCTACCAATAATACGATCTCAGGCATCAGGCTCCTGAAAGGGCTCACTATGCTTCTTCCGAGTCTCCCATTCCAGGGCTTCGACCTGTAATTTTTCACATTCTGGTTATCGTTCCAGATCACTCAAATTGTAAAAATTCTGATCTGTTCCAGTTTTACTTCTTCAGCCGTAACTGAACCGTTCGAACCAACTCAAAGCTCTGCTGTTTCATCACATGGCATTTTCCCATTGTGTGTGTTTGTGTCTGTGTCTATACTAGTTTTTTTTTTAATTGTGCTTTAGGTGAAAGTTTACAGCTCAAGTTTATTTCTCATATAAAAATTTATACACATATGATCATGTAACACTAGTTGCAATCCCTATACTGTGACAGCACACTCCCCCTATCCACCCCAGGTTTCCCTTGTCCATCAGCCAGCTCCTGTCCCTTTCTGCCTTCTTATCCTGCCTCCAGACAGGAAATGCCTATTTAGTCTCGTTTATCTACTTGAACTAAGAAGCACACTCTTCATGAGTATTTTATCTTTTATAGTCCAGCCTAATCTTTGTCTGAAGAGTTGGCTTCCAGAATGGTTTCAGCTCTGGGTTAAGAGAGAGTCCAGGGGCCATGTCTTCAAGGGTTCCTCTCAGCTCAGTCAGAAACCATTAAGTCTGATCTTTTTATGTGAATTTCAGTTCTGCACCACAGTTTTCTTCTGCTCTGTTAGAGACTGTCTATTGTGTTCCCTCTCAGGGCAGTCATTGGTGGTAGCCAGGAATCATCTAGTTCTTCTGGTCTCAGGCTGATTAAGTCTTTGGTTTATGGGGCCCTTTTGTCTCTTGGGCTAATATTTTCCTTGTGTTTTTGGTGTTCTTCATTCTCCTTTGCTCCAGCCGGGTTGGGACCAATTGATACATCTTAGATGGCCGCTTGCAAGCTCTTAAGACCCCAGACACAACTCACCAAAGTGGGATGCAGAACATATTCTTAATAACCTTCGTTATGCCAATTGACCTAGATGTCCCCCGAAACCATGGTCCCCAGACCCCAGCCCCTGCTTTTCTGTCTCTTGAAATGTTTGGTTTTGTTCAGGAAACTCCTTAGCTTTTGGTTTAGTCCAGTCGTGCTGACTTCCCCTGTATTGTGTGTTGTCCTTCCCTTCACGTACGATGATTCTTGTCTACCAGCTAGTTAGCGAATTCCCCTCTCCCTCCCTCCCACCCTCATAACCATCAAAGAATCTTTTCTTCTGTGTTTAAACCTTTTCTTGAGTTCTTATCACAGTGGTCTCATACGATATTTGTCCTTTTGTGACTGACTAATTTCACTCAGCATAATGCCTTACAGATTCATCCATTTTGTGAGATATTTTACAGAGTCATCATTGTTGTTTATGGTTGTGTAGTATTCCATTGTATGTATAGACCATAATTTATTTATCTATTCGTCTGTTGATGAGCACCTAGGTTTTTTCCATCTTTTTGCTATTGTGAACAGTGCTGCAATGAACATGGGTGTGCATATATCTATTTGTGTGACGGCTTTTATTTCTCTAGGATATATTCCAAGTAGGATTGCCAGATCGTATGGTACTTGTATTTCTATCTTTTTAAGAAAGCGCCAAATCGATTTCCAAAGTGGTTATACCATTTTACATTCCCACCAGCAGTGTATAAGTGTTCCAGTCTCTTCACAACTTCTCCAGCATTTATTATTTTGTGTTTTTTAGATTAGTGCTAGCCTTCTTGGGGTGAGATGGTATCTCGTTATAGTTTTGATTGGCATTTCTCTAATGGCTAATGATCGTAAGCATTTCCTCATGTATCTCTTAGCTGCCTGAATGTCTTCTTTGGTAAAGTACCTGTTCATACCTTTTGCCCATTTTTTAATTGGGTTATTTCTCTTTTTGTTGTTGAAGTTTTGCAGTATCTTATAGATTTTATAAATTCAACCCTGATCAGATATGTCATAGCCAAAATTTTTTTCCCAGTCTGTAAGTTGTCTCTTTTTTTGGTGAAGTCTTTTGTTGAGCATAAGTGTTTGATTTTTAGGAGCTCCCAGTTATCTAGTTTCTCTTCTGGAGTTTGTGCATTGCCAGTTATACTTTATATTGTTTATGCCATGTATTAGGGCTCCTAGTGTTTTCCCTATTTTTTCTTTTTTGATCATTATTATTTTAGATTTTATATTTAGGTCTTTGATCCATTTTGAATTAGTTTTTGTACATGGTGTGAGGTATGGGTCTTATTTCATATTTTTGCAGATGGATATCCAGTTATGCCAGCATCATTTGTTAAAGAGACTGTCTTTTCCCCCATTTAACTGACTTTGGGCCTTTGTCAAATATCAGCTGACCACAGGTGGATGAATTTAAGTCTGGATTCTCAATTCTGCCCTACTGGTCTATGTATCTGTTGTTGTACCAGTACCAGGCTGTTTTGACTACCGTGGCAGTATAATATGTTCTAAAATCAGGTAGTGTGAGGCCTCCCACTTTGTTCTTCATCTTCAGTAATGCTTTACTTTTCCAGGACTTCTTCCCTTTCCATACGAAGTTTGTGATTTGTTTCTCCATCTCATTAAAAAATGCTGTTGGAATTTGGATCAGGATTGCTTATATCTGTAGATAACTTTGGTATTAAGTCTTCCTATCCATGAGCAAGGTATGTTTTTTCACTTATATAGGTCTCTTTTGGTTTCTTACAGTAGAGCCTTGTATTTTTCTTTGTATAGGTCCTTTATGTCTCTAGTAAGATTTATTCCTAAGTATTTTATCTTCATGGGGGCTATTGTAAATGGTATTGATTTGGTGATTTCCTCTTTCAAGTTCTCTTTGTTGGTGTAGAACAATCCAGCTGATTTTTTGTATGTTTATCTTGTATTCTGATAGTTTGCTGAACTCTTCTATTAGTTCCAGTAGTTTTCTTGTATATTCTTTGGGGTTTATTGTGTGTAAGATAATATCATCTGCAAATAGAGATACTTTTACTTCTTTCTTACCAGTTGGGATGCCCTTTATTTCTTTTTCTTGCCTTATTGCTCTGGCTAGGACCTGCAGCACAATGTTGAGTAAGAGCGGTGATAAAGGGCATCCTTGTCTGATTCTGGTTCTCAAGGGGAGTGCTTTCAGACTCTGCATTTAGGATGATGTTGGTTGTTGGCTTTGTATAAATGCCCTTTATTATGTTGAGGAATTTCCCGTCTATTCCTATTTTGCTGAGAACTTTTATCATGAATGGGTGTTGGACTTTGTCAAATGCCTTTTCTGCATCAATTGATAAGATCATGTGGTTCTTATCTTTTGTTTTATTCGTGCGATGGATTACACTGATCGTTTTTGTAATGTTGAACTATCCCTGCATACCTGATATGAATCCCACTTGGTCATGGTGAATTATTTTTTTAATATGTTGTTGAATTCTATTGGCTAGAATTTTGTTGAGAATTTTTGCATCTATGTTCATGAGGGATATACCCCCCCAAAAAAGAGAAAAAAAAAAAAAAAAAACCAGTTGCCATCGAGTTGACTCCTATTTGTAGCAACCCTATAGGACAGAGTAGAACTGCCCCCATAGGGTTTTCAAAGAGTGCCTGGTGGATTCAAACTGCCAACCTTTTGGTTAGCAGCCGTAGCTCTTAACCACTATGCTCCCAGGGTTTCCATGAGGTATTTAGGTCTGTAACTTTCTTTTTTTTGTGGTAGATTTACCTGGTTTTGGTATCAGGGTTATGCTCACTTCACAGAATGAGGTCAGTATTATTCCATCGTTTTCTATGCTCTGAAATACCTTTAGTAGTACTGGTGTTAACTTTCTCTGAAAGTCTGGTAGAATTCTACAATGAAGCTGTCAGGGTCAGGGCTTTCTTTTTTTTCGGGGGGGGGGGCACAGGTTAATTACTTCTTCAATCTCTTCTTTTGTTATAGGTTTATCTAGTTTTTCTACCTCGATTTGTGATAGTTTAGGGATTTAGTGTGTTTCTAGAAATTTGTCCGTTTCCTCTAGGTTTTCAAATTTGTTGGAATACAATTTTTCATAGTATTCTATTATGATATTTTTAATTTCAGTTGGGTCTGTTGTGATATCGCCCCTCTCATTTCTTGTTTGGGTTATTTGCTTCCTCTCCTGTTTTTCTTTTGTCACTTTGGCCAATGATTTATCAATTTTGTTGATCTTTTCAGAGAACCAGCTTTTTGTAGGCAGCATATAGACAGATCATGTTTTTTTATCCATTCTGCCACTCTCTGTCTCTTTATTGGTGCATTTAGTCCCTTTATGTTCAGCATAATTATTGATAGGTATGAGTTTAGTGATGTCATTTTGATGTATTTTTGTGCATGTATGTTGTTGTTGACAGTGCCTTTGTTCCACTTAATTTTCTGTGCTGAGTCATTTTCCTTTAAATATTTTCTTTTCATCTTTTTCATTGTTGTTGATCTTGTATTTGTTGAGTCTTTATGTTTTTCTTTTTTTATGTATGTGTAGGATTGTTAGTTTCCTTTGGTTACCTTAAAATTTATCTCTGTTTTTCTAAGTTTAAACCAATCTTTTATTTCTTGATATCACCTTGATTTCCTCTCCATATGAAAGTTCCATGACTACATTATTTAGTCCCTCTTTTTTGTTTTAATATTGTTATCTTGTACATATTATTGATGTCTCTGTTTCCGTATTTTCCATGTTGTAACTTTGACTTATTTTTGTTACTTCCCTATCTGGGATGATATCTGGTTGTTCTGTCCTGTGTTCTAGTCTTGATATTATTGATCCTCTGACTGGAGAGCTCCCTTTGGTATTTCTTGTAATTTTGGTTTGGTTTTTACAAATTCCCTTAACTTCCCTTCCCTTCATTTTGCCATTATATTTGAGAGACAGTTTTGCTGGATATAAAATTCTTGGCTGGCAATTTTTTTCCTTCAAGGCTTTATATATGTCATCCATTGCTTTTTTGCCTGCATGGTTTCTGCTGAGTAGTCTGAGCTTAGTCTTATTGACTGTCCTTTGTAGACGACTTTTCATTTATCCCTAACTGCTCTTAAAATTCTCTCTATATCTTTGTTTCTGGCAAGTTTGATTATAGTATGTCTTGGTGACTTTCTTTTGGGATCTACCCTCTGTGGAGTTCGATGAGCTTCTTGGATAGATTTCTTTTTGTCTTTCACAATATCAGGGAAGTTTTCTGCCAACAAATCTTCAACAATTTTATCTGTATTTTCTGTTATCGCTGCCTGCTCTGGTGCTCCAATCACTTTAAAGTTATTCCTATTGATAGAGTCCCACATAATTCTTAGGGTTTCTTCATTTTTTTTTATCTGATTTTTCCTCAGATATGTTGGTGTCAAGTGCTTTATCTTCAATCTCACTAATGCCGACTTCCATTGCCTCAATTCTGCTCCTGTGACTTTCTACTCAGTTGTCTATTTCTGAAATTTTATTATTAATCTTTTGGATTTCTATTGCTGACTCTCTATGGATTCTAGCAGCCTGTTAAATTTGTCGTTTTGCTCTTGTATAACCTTCTTAAGTTCATCCATTGCTTTGTGTGTGTGTTCCTTGGCTTTGTCTGTGTTTTGCCTGGTCTCCTTCCTGATCTCTTGAAGAGCTCTGTATATTAATCTTTTGAATTCTACCTCTGATAGTTCCAAGACTTTATCTTCCTCAGGGAGGCTTTTTGGTTCTTTGTTCTGGTCACTTGCTGAAGCCATCATGGTCTGCCTCCTTATGTGATTTGATATCGACTGTTGTCTCTGAGCCATAGATAAGTTATTATAATCAATTATTGTTTGTTTGCCTACTGTGTCCTAGCTTCTTCTTTCGTTTTGTTTTGATATACCCAAATAGGCGGCTTGAGTGAGCTACTTTGATTATTGGTGTCTTTGAAGCTGTCACATCCTGTCACCAGGTTGTTAGAGCTTCTACTAGCTTTGTGAGCCCAGGAGTCCATTTATTTTCTTGTGTGGATTCAACTCAGGTGTCCAGGTTGTCAGTCACTGAGTGTGCGGGACAGGCTCTTACCTACAGTCCTAGATGGGCAGGGCTACGTAGGGCTGATTGGAGCAGGCACAGGTATCTGGCTGCAGTAGGGGTTATATGCTGAGCAAGGTAAGTGGCTGATAGCTGCCTCTGAGTGCCTGGGTGGAAGGCATGTCCCTATTCTCTAAAGCTTGTAGTTGGGTAGGTTTTGCAGCCAGACTTTGAGCACCCAGTGCTGTTGGCTGTAAGGACTGGGAGGCACTGCTTATTCTTGGACCCCTGTCATTAGTGGCTAGGTGGTGTGGGTGGAGCCACCAGTGCTCAGGCCCCTGATGTGGGTAGGTGAGGACCCTGCTGAATGGGTAGGGCAGTGTCAAATATCATGAATCTGCCACTCTCCCTTAGCTGTTGCAGTTGAAAATAGGCTTCAGGTATATACCCTGTCGTACTATGCTAATGAAGGCCTATGCTGTCGAAATGGGCCCACGCAGGTCTATTCAGGGGTGAAAGGCATTCAAGGTCTGTGGACCCCTATGTCTGTGCCTAGGCAAAGGGGCTGTGCCTGCCGAGCGGTCCTGGCTTAGGAGAGCTGGCAGATTATCTTTTCCTGTTTCTCATTTGTTAATTTGTTCCCTCTCCAAAGCCGAGAGAATGGCTCAGGGTGTACAACAGGTCCCACTTTAGGCCCAGGGGGCACGGCAGTCACTGAAGCTGGCCTGAGACCAGAGCAGAGCAGGGAGGGGGCGGGTGAATGGGAGAGATGTACTTCTCAGAGGGGGAAGGGTTTTTTTGATCCTGCACAGTAGGTTACACACTTACACTTAACCTTCACAGATCTAGCACTGCTTTTCCCTGGTTCTACAGGCTTGTGAGAGTTTCTGCTGCTTGGTTTCTCCCAATGTGAAAAACTCATCCTGAGTGCTACTGCTTGCCTCAGCCCACGCACGCCGGCTGATCCAACCTGTAGGGTGCTGGCCGGGTCAGGTGCAGCAAATCCTCACTGTTTCTGAACTTGCCCTCCCCTGCCACTCAGACCAACTCTTCAACTTTGTCTTTGATGTCCAGGACTCTAGATCGTCAAACCCAAAACCAAACCCAGTGCCATTGAGTCGATTCCAACTCATAGCAACCCTATAGGACAGAGTAGAACTGCCCCATAGAGTTTCCAAGGAGTGCCTGGTGGATTCGAATTGCCCACCCTTTGGTTAGCAGCCGTAGCACTTAACCACTACACCACCAGGGTTTCCTCTAGATTGTCATATATAATCAATTCACTTGTTTTTTCAGGTCTTTGTTGTAAGAGAGACCACAGGAAGTGTCTGTCTACTGTGCCATCTTGACCCCATCGCTTCCAACAAATGTCTATACTGTTCTTTATGAGACACCACTCAGAAGGAATTAGGTTTAGGACTCAACCTACTCTGGTATGACATCATTAATAAACAGGATCACATTCACAGATACCAACCCGTACAGGGGTTAGGAATTCAACATACATTGTCTGGGGACATAATTCAATCCATAACGCCTACCTTTCTAGCCTCGTTATCTACCATTCCCTGCTCAGGACTCCAACATATATCTTTTTTTCAGGGAGGGCACAGTTCAATCCATAATGCCTACCTTTCTAGCCTCATTACCTACCATTCCCTGCTTCGTCTGATTCTTTCATGTGTGTGTGTGTGTTTGTGTGCTTTAGGTGTAAGTTTATGGTGCAAATTGGTTTCTCGTTAAAAAATTTATACTCAGATTGTTTTGTGACACTGGTTGTAATCCTCACAACGTGTCAGAACTCTCCCCCTTTATCTTTACACCTTGGGTTCCCTGTGTCTATTCGTCTAGGTTTCCTGTCCCTTCCTGCCTTCTCATCTTTGCTTTTGAGCAGGTGTTGTCCATTTGTTCTCGTATACTTGATTGAACTAAGAAGCATGTTCCTCACATGTTATTGTTTGCTCTGTGGGCCCCTCTGATCTTTGGCTGAAAGGTGAACTTCGGGAGTGGCTTCAGTTCTGAGATATTAGCGTGTCCAGGGGCCATAGTCTCAGGGGTTCCTCCAGTCTCTGTCACACCAGTAACTCTGGTCTTTTTTTGTGAATTTGAATTTTGTTCTGCATTTTTCTCCCACTCAGTCATAGACCCTCTATTGTGAACCCTGTCAGAGTGGTGGGTGGTGGTAGCCAAGCACCATCTAGTTCTATAGCCGATTCTTTTTTATGCTACTCCCCCGTGCCTTCCCACATTTTCTGTCTGTCTTGAGTGCCCTCCATGCCTCTTTTTCTACTGGAAAACTGCTCCTCTTTCAATGTACAGCTTAATTGTCACCTTTGTGATGTTCTTCCTGACTCCCATAGGCAGAATTAATTGCTCTCGCCTCTGTTTTAATAGTATCTGATTTTGCCTCTAGCGTATCATGTTATATTTTAATGTGTTAATTTACCAGCCTTTGTCATCCAAGCCTTCAATGGCAGAGACCAAGTGTTTTCTTTTTCTTTTTTTTTTTTTACTTTATATCTACTGAATGTATCAAGTATAGGCCTGGTAAGATAGCAATCAATGTTTGATTGCTGAATAAATAAATATAGTCATCTAGTTAGTTATGGTCTGGAAAAGGAAGCACAGAATAATACTCCTCTACTCCCTCTACCAAGCTTTTTGATTATCAGTAATAAATATTTCCTGAGCTCCTCTGGAGTATTATGGGAGCTCCTCTGGAATATCTAGTATCATGGAAGATACAGAAATATATAAATCATGGTCCCTGCCCTTAAGGGTCTTGCTATGTGATTAAAGTTGTATGATATAACTAGAAAACATCATAAAATAGCATATAATATAGTACTGAACAGTATAAAGGAGATTATAATTGCTATCAGAATTCAGTAAAAAGGAAATTCTCTGATGTTGGGGGTTTATGGCACAGCATTTCAGGCAGTCCAAAGCCCTAGAAGTATCCCCTAAGTAGCTTTCCAAAGTGACAACAGGAGGGTAACAGCTATCAACACCATGATTGGCAAGCCGTTGTTGTTAGCTGCCATCGAGTCAACCCTAGACTCATGGTTACCCCATGCACAACAGAACGTGAACTTATCGTGATCCATGTAGTTTCCATTAGCTAATTTTCAGAAGTAGATAGGCAGGTCTTTTTTCCTAGTCTCTCTTAGTCTGCTGAAATCTGTTCAACATCATAGCAGCATGCAAGCCTCCACTGGCAGACAGGTGGTGGCTGCACTTGAGGTGCTGCATTGGCCAGGAATTGAACCTGGGTGTCCTGCATGGAAAGTGAGAATACTAGCAGTGAACCACTACTGCCCTTGAGTAAACCATAAACTGCATTACTAATCCCCAAGCCAGCGTAGTCAAGGGAAAAGCTAGTCATGTCTCCTTGGGACATTTTTGAGGCTTTTAGGCTCTCTTCTACTGTGTAGGGAACTCTGTATCTTTACCTCTTTTACAATACTTTTAAAAACCCACTTATTCACAAGTATTTATTGAGTGTCTATTAGTTTCCCATTGCTGCTGTAATAAATAACCACAAACGTAGTGGTTTAAAACAACAGAAATTTATTCTCTTATAATTCTGGAGGCCAGAAGTCCAAAATAAGTCTGACAGGACTAAAATCAAGATGCCCGCAGGGCTGCGCTGCCTCAAGAGACTCTAGAGGAGAATCCGTTACATTGCCTTTCCCAGTTTCTAGAGCTGCATTACTTGCATCCCTGGACTCGTGTCTCCTTTCTCCATCCTCAAAGCCAACAGTGCAGCGTTTCTCTGTTTCTGCTTCTGTCACATGGCCTTCTCTTCTGTGTCAAATCTCCCTCTGCTTCCCTCTTACAAGGATACCTGTACAGTTAGGGCCCACCCAGATAATTCAGGATAATCTCCTCATCTCAAGACCCATAATCACATCTGCAAAGTCCCTTTTGCCATTTAAGGTTACATTCACAGGTTCTGGAGATTAAGACATGGGGGCCATTACTCAGCCTACCACAAGTACCTACTGCATTACAGGCACTGTACTAGGCACTTTCTCCCTTGCACTATACTTACTGTGTTCATAGTTTCTCTCGGCTGCAACTCTATAAACTTGTGGTATAGAGTCTCTGTTGCTCTCTCTCTCACAAAACCTAGCATGTGGCCTTGCTTATAGTATATAATAAAAAAAAAACTAGTAATAATGGAATAATTAATGATATGAGCCACACTCTGTTACGTAAACGGAATTTAAATTAACTTCATTCAACAAATATTTATTGAGGCAGAGAAAGGAAGGGCCTTTGATATCTGGATAAAACCAAAAGCCAAACCTGTTGCCATTGAGTTGATTCCAACTCATAGCGACCCTATAGGACAGAGTAGAACTGCCCTATAGAGTTTCCAAGGAGTGCCTGGTGGATTTGAACTGCCAACCTTTTGGTTAGCAGCCGTAGCACTTAACCACTACATGGCCAGGGTTTCCAATATCTGGATATAAAAAGTGCCTGGTGGATTTGAACTGCCAACCTTTTGGTTAGCAGCCGTAGCACTTAACCACTACATGGCCAGGGTTTCCAATATCTGGATAGCGAAATACAATTCAGCAAATAGTTGCTGAGCTCCTACTCTGCGCCAGATACCTTGCTAGTTATTAATGATAGGGAGATGAATAAAATAGTCTCACCATCAAGGAGCAGCTAAGAATAGTCTGGTTTGTGAAGAAGCAGTTTTCCAATCCAGGGGCAGCTCTGAGAGGAGCAGGTGAATGGATGCCTCAGTCATGAAGAAACCCTGCGCATCATCTAGCACCACCACCACCTTCACCTCCCTATCGGCTGTTGAAATTTTCTCTCCAACATCACTGCCAAGTGTTCTTCAGCTTCTGATTGTACACCTCTTACTACAGAGAGCTCAATTTCCTCCAGTTCTTCCCATTTGATCCTTAAGACATTTGAAAAATTAGCAAAATTCTTTCTTCCACTGAGCTAAAATAATGCCTCCCTGTGGCTTTCATCACTGCTCTTGCTAGCTCTTCTGCGTCCTGCAGCCACAGAACAGTCTACTTTTCTCAGTCTTATGACAGCCATTCAAACATTTCTAGAGACTCCCCTAAGCCTTATCGTCTCATTCATTCATTTCATTCAACAAACGCTTTCTGAGCATGTCTTTTATGCCTAGCACTATGCTGGGGGCTTGAGATATAAAGATGAGTAAAACAAAATTCCTGTCCCAAAGGACAATCTAGCAGGGGGACAGACATGTGAATATACAATGTCACAGGTGTTCTAGGAGAAGGAGATACAAAGTGCTCTGGGAGCTGGAGTTGAAGACCAATCAGCTATACCTTAGCGCTGTTAAGGAAGAGGTCAGAAAGATGGCATTTGAGCTTGGTCTCATTCATTTATTCCTTCACTCATTCAGTATTTATTGAGTACAGGCACTCTGGTAGGTGCTAAGGATACAATAGTGACCTAGGGATTTTCCAGGCTATGTCAGGCAAAGAGATCAGCATTTGCAAAATCAAGAAAGCATTTACTTATTTAAACTTTTTTTTTATTTGGTTGTTGAGTTTTTTGCTATGTTCCATGCAAAGATGCTCTGCACTGGAGATACAGAGAAAAACCTCACTGACACTGTGTCCCTGACTTCAAGAAGTACATGGTCGACTAAGAAAGACAAATAAACTAGCATTCTAATCTGATGTGATTAATAGTTGTGCTAGGCACAGGGTACTATGGAAGCACATAAATAAAGACACCGAACTAGGGTACAGGGATGTTCTGAGATCAAAGCAAGCTTTTTTGAAACATTGAGACAGTTTTCATGCCTTAGTTGAGTCTTAAGGGGTAAGAAAGTATTGTTAACCAGGCAGATGCAGGGAAGAAGGATAAGGAAAGGAGATCTTGGAGGCATGAGAGAATGGGGCTTGTGTTGAGAGCTATCAAGAGTTCATTATGGCTAAGGCAGAACATAAGTGTGGGCCAGTGGCAGGAGGTCAGGCTGGAAACTTAGATGAGGACCGGATCTTTAAGGGCCTGTGTACTGTACTAAAGTGTTTGGACTTTATCCTAAAGGCAGTAGGAAGCCGGGAAATGACACAATCAGATTTTTCTTTGACAAAAAATAACTCTGGCAGCAGTGTGGAAGATTAAATACAGGGGGTGAGACTAGAGGCAAGAAGACTGGTTAGAAGGCTTGTGTAGTCAGCCGGGGAGAGATAATGAGGGCAGTGGCAGAGGAAATAGGAAGGAAGGGTCAGAGTGAGGGTTTATGAAATAGAATTACCAGGGAGAAAAAGACAGAATAATCAAAATTGGCACTAAGATTGCTAGTTTGAAAAGTGATGGTAGAAATACAGGGGGAAAAGCAGGTTTCAGGGGGGTGATGATGAGTTCATTGTTGGTCATGATGTCTTTGAGGTACCTGAGGTAGAGAGATACCTGGTAAAGTCTACAGTGCAGAAGAGCGGTCTGGGCATGAATGAGAATGGTGTGTGGAGGTAACATGCATTACTTCAACACATATTTATTGAGTTCCTACTATGTGTGATACACTGGTGGAAGTACTAGGGTTACAAAGATGAATAAGACAGTCTTTGCCCTCCAGGAGCACAGCATAGTAGGAAACACATACTGAAAAAAGCAATAATAAGGCAATATGGAAATGCAGCAATAAAGGTGTGCACAGTATATTATGGGTGTATTGATGGGAAGTACCTAATTTGAGGGAGAAGAAGGAATGCTCCCTAGATAAAGCACTGTGTGAGTGGAATCTAGAAAGAGGAATGGGAGCTAACCACAATAAAAAAAAAAAAAGAGAGAGAGAGAGAGATAAAGGCATTGCTGGCAAAGGGGACAAGCAAAAGCAAACTCAGGAAGGCAAGAAAAAACAGAATGTGTGCATTTCAGTATTGCTAGAGCACAAAATAGGTAAGACTAGAATAAGCAGGCCTGGGTTATGGAAGGCTTATATGCCGTGTTCAGATAGTTTGGACTGTAAGCAATAGGAAACCAGTGAAAGCTTTAAGGAGGAGAGTGACATGGTCAGAGGCTGCATACAAATGGATCACTCTGCTGGTTGTGTTTCCTTTTCCTAGAATATAAGTTCCACAAGAACAGGGGTTTTTGTCTGCTTTGTTCACTGTAGTATTCTCAGTGCCTACAACAGAGTCTGGCATTTAGTAGACACTCAAAAAATATTTGTTGAATGTAGAAATTAATATAGGGGATCAGGGGCCAAGACTAGAAACAGGGAGGTTGTGGCAATAATCCAGGTGCAAATGGTGAAGGCCTGGCCTGAGCTTGGCAATGGGAGGTACAGAGAAGGGGTTGAAGTCAAGAACTATTCAGGAGGTAGAATCAACAGGATGTGGAAATAGTGGAGGCCTGTGTATTAAGTTTTTGTCTGGGTAGATGGTGATTCCTGTGATGCTTATATCCCCCCTTTGAACTTAACATACTGATAGTCAGCTATGTTCTGGATTCCGCTAGACACCAGGAATGCAAAGATAATTAAGCTATATGTCCTACTCTTAAGGAGCTTTCAGTCTCATGGCATTGACAGACCGACCTATGAAAAGACAGTTATGGTATAATGTATTATATATTAGTGTTATAATAGAATTCTGAACTGGTAGGGGCACCATGGGAGGAAATAGCTAATCCACATGAGGAGTCAGGAAAGGCTTCATGGTATTGACATTTGAGCTAGTTGTCAGACATGGAAAAAGGGGTTACCAGACAGAGCAGGGACAATATGGCATTCTAGGGTGAAGAATCATGTGCAGGAACATGGAATTGCGAAGGGATTTGGTCAGGTTCCAAGAGCATTGAGAAGCTGGGTGTGGCTCAGCTACAGGGATGGCAAATAGGTTTCATTTCATGTACTAACTCCCACTATTTCCTAGGTGGATCCTGCTGATTCCACCTCCTAAATACTTCTTAACTAGGTGGATCCTGCTGATTCCACCTCCTAAATACTTCTTAACTCTACCCCCATCTCTGCACCTCTTACTACTATTCTCAGGCCAGGCATTCATAAAGGGCTGTGTTAAGGAGTCTGAGGCCTTATCTGGACTTAGTGGGAAAGTATGCTATAATCAATTAGCAGTTACTGCCATGTAAGAGTGAGGACTAGCAAGCAACATGCATGCCACATCCCTGAACTAGAGCATAGGGTGGGGAATGGCAGGAGATGATGCCTTAGAGTCTAGTTTTAAACATGTTGAAATTGAAGTACTTATGGGCTGGAGGTGTCCGGTAGATAACTGGGTAGAGGAGCTCAGAAGATAAGTCAGTGCTGAAGGTGTAGATATTTGGAGTTATCTGTGTATAGATCAAGGGCCAACAAATTTTTTTCTGTGATGGGCCAGATAGTAAATATTTTAGACTTTGTAGGCTGTAAAGTCTCTTTCCTACCTACTCAACTTTGCTGTCATAGTGTTTCATAGACAGTATTTGAATAAATGAGTGTGGCTGTGTTCCAATAAAACTTTATTTACAAAAACAGATGACAGGCCAAATTTGGCCTGCAAGCCATAGTTTGCTGACCCCCAGTATATATACTATGCAGCACACAGTCATGGAATATAATATAGTATAGTTGGCATCAAAGAAGACTTGAGTTTGAGTCCCAGCTCTGTACATACTAACTTTGCAACCTTTACATCTTCAAGGTACCAGTGTCTTAAAGTCACTTAAACTTTCCTAACTCAGTTTGCTCCTCTGTAAAATGGAGATTCTGATAGCATCTGCTTTATATGATTTTTGTGAGGAATAACTGAGATATTTCCATATAAGCACTTATTACAGTGTCTGACACATAGTAAATGGTCCATACATGTTATTAATATCACTATTACTATTGTGATTGTTAGTGTTATTATAGATTTTAATTAGGATCATATAAGAGTGGATAAGATCACTGAGGAAGAGTGGCTTGAACAGAAGAAGAGAAAGCATCAATATTTAAGGTACAAATGGGAAGAAACCAGAGAGAAGAACCTGGCAAAATTATAGGAGGGGAACCAGAAGGAAATAATATACAGGAATCTAAGGAAAAAAACTCTTTTTTAAGAAAAGAGTGAGAGACAAAGGTCTTCCACATTAGAAAAATGGGCAAAGGACATGAAAAGGCATGCAAATATACAATAAACATATAAAAAGATTTTTAAAAATCATGCTTTTTTTGTTTTTTGTCTGTGAGATTGGCAAAGACTTAAAAGATTGACACTGTGTTGCCAAGGCTACCAGGAAAATAAGCACTCTTGTGTTTTATTGGTGGGACAATAACTCAAAGACATACGCAGGGGGAAAAAAAAAGATTTCCAGTAAAGATAACTTAATGGGTAAATATGAAGGTCAGTTTTATGGTATTTTTGTAATTCGACTTATTGTGTTTTACATGATTTAAAAGACATATGCATTAAAAAGTACATTATTAGACACACAATATTTAAAGATCTAATTTGTAACAACAAAAACAAAGCGGGAAAGAGCAGTAGGACAGTTTTTGTATGTTATTGAAGTTAAATTGGTATCAAATTAAATTAGGTTTTTATAATGTTAGGATGCTAAATATAATCCCCATGGCAACCACAAAGAAAATATCTCAAAAACAAAAATACACAAAAGGAAATGAGAAGAATATCAATAGGGTTGACTACAGAAAAAACTAAATACAAAACTAGGCAGTATTGGAGGAAATGAGAGACAAAAAAGGTATAAAGCACACAAAAACAAATAGCAAAAGGGCAGACGTTCCTCCTTATCAGTAATTAAATGTGAGTGGATTAAACTCTCTAATCAAAAGGCAGAGATTGGCAGAATGGATAAGAAAACATGACCTAACTCTAAGAGACACACTTTAGACCCAAAGACACTGGTACTTTGAAGACAAAAGGATGTTAAAAACATTCAATAAAAATAGCATTGAAAAGAGAGCAGGGGTGGCTATATTATCAGACAAAACAGACTTTAAGTAAAATTCTGCTACTAGTGACAAAGAAGAGCATTATGTAATGACAAAAGTGTCATTTAATTCATCAATACCCATTGCCATTGAGTCAATTCCAACTCATAGCTACCCTATTGGACAGAGTAAAACTGCCCCATAGGGTTTCCAAGGAGTGCCTAGTGGATTCAAACTGCCAGCCTTTTGGTTAGCAGACGTAGCTTTTAACCACTATGCCACCAGGGTTTCCAATTCATCAATAAGATATAACAATTTTATATATATATATACACACACACACATATATATACATATGTGTGTGTGTGTATATATATATATGCACCTAAAAGCAGACCCCCAAAATATATGAAGTAAACATTGACAGCATTGAAGAAAGAAATATACAGTTCTATCATAATTGTAGGTGTCAATACACCAGTTTCGATATTGGACATAACACCTAGAAAGATCAATAAGGCAATAGAGGACTTGAACAACCCTATAAACCATCTAAACCTAACAGACATATATAGAACAATCCACCCAACAAAAACAAAATACATATGCTTCTCAAGTAAACATGGATTGTTCTCCAGGATAGACTACATGTTAGATCACAAAACAAGTCTCCATAAGTTTTAAAAGATCTGATCATAACTGAAAGAAACTAAAAATTAATTGCAGAAAGAAAATTGGGAATTTCATAATATGTGGAAATTAAACAACATACTATTAAACAACCAATGGGTCAAAGAAGAAATTGCAAGGGAAATTAGAAAATACTTAGACATGAATGAAAGTGAAAGCACAACATACCAAAACCAATGGGATGCAGCGAAAGCAATACACAGGGGGAAATTTAGAGTTGTATCACCTACATTAAAAAAGAAGAATGGTCTAAAATCAATACCCTAACTATACACTTTGAGGAACTAGAAAAAGAAGAACAAGCTAAGCCCAAAGCTACCGGAAGGAAGAGGAAGAAAATAATAAAGATTAGACCAGAGATAAATGAAATGGGGAATAGAAAAACAATAAAGAGAATTAACGAAACCAAAAGTTGATTCTTTGAAAAGACCAGTAAAATCAACAAAACTTTAGCTAGACCGACAAGGATGCAAATAACCAAAATCAAAAATGAAGGGGGACATTACTACCAACCCTATACAAATAAAAAGGATAATAAGAGATTACTAGGAACAGCTGTATGCCAACAAATTAGATAGCCTAGATGAAAGGGACACATTCTTAGAAATACACAAACTACCTAAATTGACTCAAGAAGAAATAGAAAATCTCAACAGACCTGTAACAGGTAAAGAGATTGAATCATTAATCAAAACCCTCCCAGCAGAGAAAGTCCAGAATGCATGGCTTCACTGGAGAATTCCACCAAATATTTAAAGAAGAATTAACATCCATCTTTCTCAAACTCTTCCAAAAATAGAAGAGGAAGGCCCACTTCCTAACTTACGCTATGAGGCCAATGTTACCCTGAAACCAAAAGCACCACAAAGAAGGAAAACTATGGGCCAATATCCCTTTTGAATGTAGGTACAAAAATACTAAACAAAATACTAGCAAATACTGAATCCAACAACATACTAAAAGGATTAAACACTATGACCCAGTGGGATTTACCGCCAGGAATGCAAGGGTGGTTCACCACTAGAGAATCAGTCAATGCAGTCAATGTACCTCGTCATTCTATTACACAACTGTAATAGAATGAAGGAAAAGAACCACATGATCATCTCATTTGATGCAAAAATGCCATTTGACAAAATCCAACATCCTTTCATGATAAAAATACAAACTAGGAATAGAAGGAAAATTTCTCAGGTAGCATCTTACTCAATGGTGAAGGACTGAAAGCTTCTCCCCTAAGATTAAGAACAAGACGAGATGAGATGATCACTTTCACCACTGCTATTCAACCTTGTAATGGAGTTCTAACCAGAGCAATTAAACAAGAAAAAGAAATAAAAGGCATCCAAATCTAAAAGGAAGAAATAAAACTACTCTATTTACTGATGGCAATCCTATATATAGAAAATCCTACAGGATCCACAAGAAAGCTGCTACAGCTAATAAATTAATTCTGCAAAACGGCAGGGTGCAAGATCAAAATGCAAAAATCATTTGTATTTCTATACACCAACAGTGAATAATCTGAAAAGGAAATCAAGAAAACAATTCCATTTACGATGGCATCTAAAAGAATAAAATACCTAGGAACAAATTTAACCATGGAGGTGAAAGACTTGTATACTGAAAACTATAAAATATTGCTGAAAAATTCAAAGAAGGACCTAAATAAATGGAAAGTCATTTCATGTTCATGAATCAGAAGACTTAATATTGTTAAGACGTCAGTACTACCCAAATTCAATGAAATCGCTATCAAAATTCCAACAACCTGTTTTTGCAGAAATAGAAAAACAAATCCTCAAATTCACATGGAATTGCAAGGGGCCCTGAATAGCCAAAACAACTAAGGAGGACTCACACTTCTTGATTTTAAAACCTACTTGTTGTTGGAGCCCTGATGACACAGTGGTTAAGAGCATGGCTGCTAACCAAAAGGTTGGCAGTTTAAATCCACCAGCTGCTCCTTGGAAGCCCTATAGAGCAGTTCTATTGTATCCTATAGGGTCGCTATGAGTCGGAATCAACTTGATGGCAATGGATTTATATTGTTGTTAGTTGCCGTCAGGTCAGCTCCAACTCATTACCACTCCATGTACAGCAGAATAAAACACTGCCTGATCATTTGCCATCTTCATGATCATTGGTATGCTCAAGTCCATTGTTGTGGCCACTGTATATTTTGGGTACCTTCCAATCTAGTGGACTCATCTTTCAGCACTATACTGGGCAATATTCGTTTGTGATCTATAGGGTTTTCATTGGCTAATTTTCAGAAGTAGATCACCAGGCCTTCCTTCCTAGTCTGTTTAACTCTGGAAACTTTGCTGAAACCTGTCCAGCATGGGTGATCTTGCTGGTATTTGAAATACCAGCGACATAGCTTCCAGCATCACAGCAACATGCAAGCCACCACAGTATGACAAACTGATAGACAGGTGGTGGAAAACCTCCTATTAAACTACAATAATCAAAACAACGTGGTACTGGTATAAAGGTAGACATATAGACCAATGGAATAAAATTGAGAGTTCAGAAATAAACCCATGCATACTGTGGCTGATTGATCTTCAACAAGAGTCCCAAGTCCATTCACTGGGGAAAGAACAACAGTCTCTTCAATAAACGGTGCTGGTATAACTGGATCTCCACATGCAAAAGAATGAAATTGGACCAATACCTCATGCCATATGTGAAAATTAGCTTAAAATGGATCAATGAACTAAATATGAGAACTAAAACCATGTAACTCTTAGAAGAAAACAAAGGGATAAAACTTCAAGACCTTGTTTTTGATAGTTGATTCATAGATATGACACCAAAATTATAAGTGCCAAAAGAAAAATAAATAAATTGGAATTCATCAAAATAAAAAAAAATTGTGCATCAAAGAACCTTATTAACAAAGTGAAGAGGCGGCCTACAGAATGGGAGGAAATATTTGAGAATCACATATCTGATAAGGATTTAATATCTAGAATTTATAAAGAATGCCTACAATTCAACAACAAAAATACAAACCATTTAAGAAGTGAGCAAAGGACTTAAATAGACATTTCTCCAAAGAAAATATACAAGTGGCCAATAAGCACATGAAAAGATGCTCAGGGTCATTAGTCATTTGGGAAATGTAAGTCAAAACCACAATAAGATATCACTTCACCCCCACTAGAAGGGCTATTTACCAGTAAAATGGGAAATAACAAGTGTTCGGTGAGAATGTTGGAGAAATTGGATCCCTTGTGCATTCGTAGTAGGAGTGTAAAATAGTGCGGCCACTATAGGAAACAGTGTGGCGCTTCCTCAAAAAGTTAAGCATAGGATTACTATATGATCCAGAGTTCTACTTAAGTATATACCCAAGAGACCTGAAAGTAGGCACTCAAACAGATACATTTACACCGGTGTTCATTGCAGCGTTATTCACAATACCCAAAAGGGTGAAAACAACCCAGTTGTTCATCAACAGATGAATGAATAAACAGAATGTGGTATTTTAATACAGTGGACTATTACTCAGCCATAAGGAGAAATGAAGTCCCGATACATGTAATCTGTGGGTGATAATTTGAGACTGTGTGAATATCCTGTTAATAGTTTTAGCATCCATTTGATAATATTTGCCAGAACCAATTATTATACTGAGGGCTACAAAATGGTGATTTTCTATTCTATTTTCCTTCTACATTCATTAGCTAGTATTCTGTTGCAAAGAAGATCATTCTCCCCCCTTTTTTTTTTAACCCTTTTTTCTTGGTATCACTATGGACTCATGGATGATTTTTTATTTACTGTTAAAATCCAATACATCAAGATTTTCACAATTTAAAAAAATATATTTCCTAATTTGGTCTACAGAAAGGTCTAAAAGAAATGCATGCCAGTAGCAATGAGCATGCCTTTTGATGATATTTGCCAGAATCAATTATTATAATACTGTGGGCTACAAAATGGTGATTTTCTATTATATTTTCCTTATACATTTATTAGCTAGTATTCTGTTGTAAAGAAGATCATTCTCCCTTTTTTTAACCCTCTCTCTCTTCTGAGTATCACTATGGACTCATGGATAATTTTTTATTTACTGTTAAAATCCATTACATCAAGATTTTCACAATTAAAAAAAATATGTTTCCTAATTTGGTTTACAGCAAGGACTAAAAGAAATGCATGCCAGTAGCAATGAGCACACCTGAATGAACCTTGAAAATATGGATACACCTTGAAAACTAATATGCTGTGTGAAATAACTCAGTCACAAAAGACCAATATTATATGATCCCACTTATATGCAATATCTAGAATAGGCAAATATATAGAGACCAGAGTTTATTGGTGGTTACCAGGGGTTGTAGGGAGGAGAGAATGATAGTTACTGCTGAAGGGGTACTGAGTTTCGGTATGGGGTGATGTAAAACTTTTGGAAAACGATAGTTGTGATGGTAGCACAACATGGTGAAAGTAATTAATGTCACTGAATTGTACACTTGAAAATGAATAAAATGGCAAACTCCTTGTTATGTGTATTTTTACCACAATTAATTTTTTTAAAAAGACCAAAAAAGAATACTGGTATATTTTCAATGGCTAAATAGAGCAGACTGAAGACCAAATGAATGAAGAAATAGACTGTAAAGACAGAAAGAGAAGGGGAGTTCAAGATAAGGCCTAGTAAAATATGGGTAATTTTAAAAGCATTTCTTTTTAATGCTCAAATTGTCCCAAATTTGGCCAGTGAAGGCCCAAGGCCCCTTACAAGCCTGCTGTGTTTTTGACATGATCCCATAAATGTTTTAGTGCATCTTTGCTTTCTGGTCAACAAGGTTTCCCCAGCTTATATTGAACTTTCCCTGCTCCAGTCCTGCACTCAACCATTTCTCCCAGAAACCATGTTTCCTTTTAGGAGGGAATGATATTTCATTGCCACAATCTAGGGACTAGGTGTGCTGATTGCTATTGGCATACATTTCTTTTAGTCCTTTCTGTAGACCAAATTAGGAAACATATTTTTTTAATTGTGAAAATCTTGATGTAATGGATTTTAACAGAAAATAAAAAATCATCCACTAGTCCATAGTGATACTCAGAAGAGAGAGAGGGTTAAAAAAAAAAAAAGGGAGAAAGATCTTCTTTACAACAGAATACTAGCTAATAAATGTAGAAGGAAAATAGAATAGAAAATCACCGTTTTGTAGCCCCCAGTATAATAATTAGTTCTGGCAAATAATATCAAGTGGATGCTAAAACCATTAAGTGAAAAGGTCTTGGGGAACAGGATATTCACACAGTCTCAAATTATCACCCACAGATTGCTTACTAATTACAAAGGGGGAAATGTGCATTTACAATGGGAAAATCTTGCAGTTACTAGGTTAAACAAGTGATTAAAGTTAGCATTGTCAGTAGCAGGACAACCTGACATTGTACCTCCTGATGTGATGTAATAAGAAGTACAGAGCATCATTTATGAAATATTCTTATAAAAATGTTTAAACTGAATCTAACTGTGAAGAAATAATCAGACAAACCCAGAGTATGGGACATCCAAGAAGTCAACTGGCCTGGACTCTTCAAAAAAGCCATTATTGTGAAAAACAAAAGAAGGTAGAGGAATTTCTCTAGATTGAAACAGAACAATGAAATCTAACAATCAAATGCAGTGTGTTATCCTTGATTAAATCCTGGATTGGGTCGACGCTCATAAACAAGTATTATTAAAGACATTTTTTGAAAAGTTGTGAAAATTACTGTATGTTGTTGTTAATTACCATCATCTCTGACTCATGGCAACCTTATATATAGCAGAATGAAATGTTGCCTGATCCTGTGCCCTCTTCATAATCATTGATATGTGTGAGTCCATTGTGGCTATTGTGTCAGTCTGTTTCATCGAGGGTTTCTCTCGTTTTCATTGGCCCTCTCCTAAGCATGATGTCTAGTGATTGGTCTTTCCTGACAACATGTCCAAAGTAAGCAACCCAGAGACTTGCTATCCTCACTTCTAAGAACATTCTGGCTGTATTTCTTCGAAGACTGATTTGTTATTCTGGTAGTCCACAGTGTATTCAGTATTCTTGGACAACACAATTCACATCCATCAATTCTTCTTCTGACTTCCGTTTTCACTGTCCACCTTTCACATGCATATGAAGTGATTGAAAAGATCATAGCTTGGGTCAGGCACACCACAGTCATCAAAGTGACATCTCTGCACTTTAAAAAAACTTTAAAGAGATCTTTTGCAGCAGATTTGGCCAATGCAATACGTTGTTTGATTTTTTGACTGCTGCATCCATGGACAATGATTGTTGATCCAAATAGAATAAAATCATTGATAACTTCAATTTTTTCTCCATTTATCAAGATATTGTTTAGTGGTCCAATTGTGAGAAGTTTCCATTTCTTTACTTTCAGGCATAATACATACTGAAAACTGTCTTTAGCCTCCATCATAAAGTGTTTCAAGTCTTCTTATTGAATTAATATTGACTTTCTTAGGTTTAATAATGTAGATTTCTTTTTCTTAGGAGTTACATGCTGAAGTATTTAGGAGTGATTTTTATCATATTTGCTTCTTACAAGTGCCTCAGCAGAAAAGTGTGTGTGTGTGTGTGTGTGTGTGTTTAAAGAGAGAGACTGAACAAATATGGGAAAATAGTAGCAAATTGTGAATCTAGGTAAATCTAGAGTATATGATTGCTCATTGTACTATTCTTTCCACTCTTCTGTAGGTTTAAATTTTTTCAAAATAACTTAGAAAACACTTATTCTTAAAGCTTTTAAAAATATACGGTGAGATACGAAGATGATACTGGAACAAGTAGATGTCCACATGCAAAAACATAAAATTAGAGTCTTACCTCACACCATACATAAAAATATAACTCTAAATGCATAAGAGAACTAAATGCAAGTACTAAAACTATAAAACTTTTGGGAGAAAATTGTCAAGACCTTGGTTAAGAAAAAAGTTCTTAGATGTTAAAACAAAAATATGATACATTAAACAAACAAAAATCATAAATTGTACTTCATCAAAATTAAAAACTTGCACTTCAAAAGAAATCATTATAAAAATAAAAAAGACAGGCCACAGACTATGAGAAAATATTTGCAAATTACAAATCTGACCAAGATTTTGTATCCAAAATATGCAAAGAACTCTTACAACTCAATAATAGAAGAGAAACAAACCAATTTTAAAACAGACAAAATAGTCGAATAGGCATTTTACCAAAGAAAATATATGAATGGTTAATTAGCACATGAAAAGATGCTCAATATCATTAGTCATTTTTGGTATTGTTGTTAAAAAAAATTACTTGCCCTTAAGTCCATTCTGACTCAATGATTCCATGTGTTACAGAGTAGAACTGCTCCATAGGGTTTTCTTGGCTGTAATCTTTACAGACCAGGCCTCTCTTTCACAGTACTACTATTATAAGAGATAAAGAAGGGCATTATATAATAATATGTAATAATATATAATAATAAAACAGTTCATTAAGAAAACATAACAATTTTAAATATTTATGCACCTAACATCAGTGCTTCAAAATGTATGAAACAAATTCTGATTGATATAAAAGTAGTAATAGGCAACTCCACAGTAATACATGGGATCTTCAGTTCACCACTTTGAATTCTGTACTGGACATCTAAAAAAATCAGTAGGGAATAGAGGACTTAAATGATACCATTGGAATCGACTCAACGGCAATGGGTTTGGTTTGGTTTTGGTTTATAAGCCAGCTAGACCTGTGGACATATATAGAATACCCCACCCATCATCAAAACAATACACATTTTTCTCCTGTACACATGGATCGTTTTCTAGAATAGACTATATGCTAAGCCACAAAACAAGTCTCAACAAACTTAAAAAGATTGAAGTTACAAAAAGTATCTTCTCTGACCACAAAGAAATATTAGAAATTAACAGCAGGAGCAAGACTAGAAAACATAAGAATTAATGAAAATTAAACAATGCACTATTAAATAACTATAAGGTCAGCAAGAAATCAAGAATGAAATTTAAAAATACCTGGAGATGAGTGAAAATGAAAACAAATCTACCAAAACTTATGGATTGCACTGAAGGAAGTCCTCAGTGGGAAATTCATAGCAATAAACATGTACATTAAAAAAAATTTTTCAAATAGTCTAACTCTACAGCTTGAGGAACTAGAAAAAGAAGAGCAAACTAAACATAAAGCTACTATAAGAAATAATAAAGATCAGAGTATAAATAAATAAAATAGAGAATAGAAAAACAGTAGAAGTTGGTTCTTGAAAAAGACCAGTAAAATTGACAAGCCACTTGCTAGGCTAACAAAGAAACAAAGAGAGAAGACGCAAATAGCCAAAATAAGAAATGAAAGCAGAGACATTACAACTGACTCAACTGAAGCAAAAATGATCATAACAGAATACTATAAACAGCTGTACTCCAACAAAATTCCTAACTTTGATAGAATGGACAAATTCCTAGAGGCACGTAACCTACCTAAAACTGACTCAAAAGGAAGTATAAAACCTCAACAGACCCATAACGAGCAAAGAGATTGAACAAGTAATGAAAAGCCTCCCAACAAAGAAAAGTCCAGGATGAGATGGCTTCACTGGGGAATTCTGTTGAACATTTAGAGAAGAACTGACACCAATTCTGTTCAAGCTCTTCCAAAAAGTAGAGGAAGAAGGAATGCTCCCTAACTCTTTCTATGAGACAAGCATTACCCTGATACCAAAGCCAGACAAAGACACCAAAAGAAAAGAAAACTACAGACCAATATCCCTTAGGAATATAAAACCAAAAAACCAAACCCATTTCCGTTGAGTCGATTCCGACTCATAGCAACCCTATAACAAATATATATATATATTATATAGATGCCAAAATTCTCAGCAAACTACTAGCACAGAAACAAACAGCATATTGAAAGAATTGTGCATCATGGTCAAGTGGGATTTATTCCAGGAATGCAAGGTTGGTTCAGTATTAGAAAATCAGAGTAATATGCCACATTAATAGAACAAAGGAAAAGAACCACAGGATCATCTCAATTGATGCAGAAAAGGCATTCAATAAAATTCAGCACCCTTTCTTGCTAGAAACTCTTAACAAGATAGGAATAAAAGGGAAGTTCGTCAACATGATTAAGTGTATTTTTTATAGATACAACATTGTACTCAACAGCCAACATTATACTCAATGGAGAAAGATGAAAAACTTTCCTCTTGAAAACATGAGGAAGACAAGGATGCCTACTCCCACTGCTCCATTCAATATTGTACTGGAAGTCCTGGCCAGAGAAATAAAGCAAGAAAAAGAAATAAAAGGTAACCAAATTGGAAAGAAAGAGAGAAAACAATCTCTATTTATAGATGACATGATCTATGTGTAGAAAATCTCAAAGAATCTACTAAAAAGCTTCTAGAACTCATAGAGAATTTAGCAAAGTTGCAAGAGACACGGTCAACACACAAAAATTGGTTGGGTTTCTATACACTAGCAATGAGAAATCTGAAAAGGAGATTCAGAAAACAGCTGCATTTGCAATAGCATTTAAAAGAAAAAAAATTTAGTAATTTATCCAGGGATATGAAATACTTATAAAATAAAAATTAAAAAACACTGTTGAAAGAGACTAAAGAAAACCTAAATAGATGGAAAGAAGTTCCATGCTCATGGATTGAAAGACTTAATATAGCCAAGATGTCAATACTACTGAAAGCAATCTACAGATCCAATCCTGATCAAAATTCCGACAGAATTCTTTTCAGAAATGGAGAAACTAATTCTCAATTTCACCTGGAAAGACAAGGGACCCCAAATAGCCAAAGCAGTTTTGAAGAACAAAGTAGGAGGCCTAACACTTCCTTACTTCAAAATACATTACACAGCTACAGTAATCAAAACAGCTTGGTGTACTGGTTTAATGACAGACACATAGACCAATGGAATAGAATTGAAAATCCAGAAAGAAATCCAAGCATCTATGATCAATTGACTTTTGACATGGGAGCAAAATCCATTCAACGGGGGAAGGAACAGCTTCTTCAACAAATGGTGCAGGCAAAACTGGAATTCCATGTGCAGAAAAATGACACAAGATCCTTATTTCATGCCATACACAAAAACTAATCCAAAATGGATTGAGGACCTAAATGTTAAATCTGAAATCATAAAGTTCTTAGAAGAAAATACAGGAGCAAACCTTTGGGACTTAATTTTTTTTTAATGATAGATTATCAAACACAACAAGGAATGCATGAACAATAGAAAACGAAATAGATAAATGGGACCTCATAAAATTTAAATACTTAACGTTTATCAGAAGAGTAAAGAGACTGCCTACAGACTTGGAAAAAAACGTTTGGGAATGACATAACTGATAAGAGTCTAATATCTTAAATATATAGAAAACTTCTACAACTTAATAACAAAAAAGTCAAATAACCCAATCAAAAAACTGGCCAAAGAACATGAACAGATACTTCACCAAAGAGGAATTCAGATGGCCAACAGACACATGAAAAGATGCTCAAGGTCATTGCCTATCAGAAAAATGCAAATCAAACCACAGTGAGCTACCATTTCACTCCCATTAGGATGGCTAAGATTTAAAAAAGGGAAATAACAAGTGTTAGAGGGGATGTGGAGAAATAGAAACCCTCATGCATTGCTGGTGGAAATGTAAAATGGTACAGCTGTTGTGGAAAACAGTCTGGCGGTTCCTGAAAAAACTAGAGGTAGAGCTGCCATATGACCCAGCAATTCCACCTTAGTGATCTAACAGAAGTGACACGAACAGACATGTGCCCACCTATGTCCATCGCAGCACTATTCACAATAGCAAAAAGATGGAAACAACCTAAGTGCTTATCAACAGATGAATGGATAAGTAAAATATGGTACATGCATAAAATGAAATACTGCTCAGTGATAGAGAAATAAGAGTTCCCAAAACATCTTGGAACATCGATGAACCTGACGGCATTATGTTGAGAAAATAACTCAATTTAAAATATATATAGTATGTTCTCACTTTTATGAAATAACAGGAACAGGCAATATACAGAAACTAATGTTCATTAGTAGTTACCAGAGTTGGAGTGGGGAGGGAGATTCACTCTCCAGATAGTAGGCCCCTGTTACTTTTGGTGATAGAAAATGCAACGCCAAATGAGGCTGAAATGTGCACAGCTTGACAGAGTTAAACAATGTCACTAAAATATACATAAGAAAAAAGGACTTTTTGATAATTGCTATGGCATATATGAAGTCTATGAGGACTAAGGTGTGCCTGCCCAAGCCACAGTATTTTCAGTCTATTCATATGCGTGTGAAACCTGGGCAATGAATAAGGAAGATCAAAGAAGAATTGATGCATTTGAATTATGGTGTTGGCGAATAACATTTAATATACCATGGACTGTCAGAAGAATGAACAAATCTGTCTTGGAAGTCCAGCCAAAATGCTCCTTAGAAGCGAGGATGGTGAGACTTTGTCTCACGTACTTCGGACATGTCAGGAGGGACCAGTCCCTGGAGAAGGACATCATGCTTGGTAGAGGGTCAGCAAAAAAGAGGAAGACCCTCAATGAGATGGATTGACACAGTGGTTGCAACAATGGACTCAAGGATGGCTCAGGACTGGGCAGTGTTTCATTCTGTTGCACATAGGGTCTCTATGAGTCAGAATCAACTTCACAGCGCCTAACAACAATATGAAGCCCTAGTGGCACAGTGGTTAAAATGCTTGTTTGCTAACCTAAAGGTCAGCAGTTTGAGTCCACCAGCCACACTATGGGAGAAAGATGTGGCAGGCTGCGTCCATAAAGATTACAGCCTTAGAATCCCAATGGGACAGTTCTCTCTATCCTATAGGATCACTATGAGTCAGAATTGACTTGACAGCAACAGGTTTGGATGGCATATATAATTTTGAAACAACAGCAACAACAACCAGAAACTATATGTGTGTTTATATATGTATGTATGTAGATATGTATGTGTATAGGTATGTGTATGTGAGTATATATGTGTCTACATATAGGTGTCTGCATATATATATGCACATATGTGACTTTATGTATATATATCCATATACATAACAAAGCACATGGGGGCACAGTTATGGATACTTCTTAGGCATAACCAAACACCTCATGGGATTGATTTCCTGGGTTTGAAGAATTAGGGCCATAGTCTTGTGGGACATCTCAGTCTGTTGGCATAATATAGTTCATAAAGTTTATGTTCTACATCTAGTTTGGTTAGTAGTGTCTGGGGTCTTAAAAGTGTGCGAGCGGCCATCTAAGATATAACTATTGGTCTCTACTCATCTGCAGCAAAAGAGAAAGAAGGAAACCAGAGACTCAAAGTAGAATCTAGTCTACAGGACTAATTGTCTACATATACCACGGCCTCATCTACCCTGAAACCAGAAGAACTAGATGGTACCTGGTTACCACTACCAACTGTTCTGATCAGGGCCACGATAGAACATGACAAAAGTATGGAACAGAACCTACATTCCTTAAGAAAAAAAAAAAAAACCTACTGGACCAGTTGAGACTGAAGGACTTCCCAAGACAATTGAGTTGAGATAATCTGAGATACGCTGTAAACCTTGAACTGAAACTAGCCCCTGAGGTCACTTTTTTGCTAAATAACAGATTGGCTGAAAAAATAAAAAATATCACCCATGAGTACTGTGCTCCTTTAAAAAATCATCCATATTATACCAAAAAGTCAACAATTACTTTAAAACAAAGATGAGAATGTAAGAGGGCAGGCAAAGTAGCTTAATGGAAACAGAACAAAAATACTGATAATGTTCATGCGTTGTAAAGAATGTTACAATCTCACTGAAAAATTTGTGTAAAAATTGGTGAACGTGAACTTAAACTGCTGTGTAAATCTTCACCAAAAACATAATAAAATGTCTTAAAAAAAAAAAGAAAAATTAATGACAGGAAAAACAAGGATAAAAAATCAAAAACATGGAAACTGAATAACACCTTGCTTAAAAACCACTGGGTAATAGAAAAAATCAAAGATGGAATCAAAAAATTTCTAGAATCAAATAAGAATGAATGCGCATCATACCAAAACCTTTGGAACACACCAAAGGCAGTGCTCAGAGGTCAGTTTATATCAATAAACACACACATCAAAAAGAAGAAAAGGCCAAAATCAAAATGTTAGCCTTATAACTCGAACAAATAGAAATAGAACAACCAAAGCATCCCACAGACACCAGAAGAAAGAAAATAACAAAGATCAGAGCAGAAGTCAATAAAATAGAGAGTGGAAAGAACCAACCAGACCAAAAATTTGTTCTTTGAAAAGATAAAAAAAAAATCGGCAAACCATTGGACATACTGATAAAAGAAAAACAGGAGAGGAAGCAAATAACCCAATAAGAAATGAGATGAAGGACATTACAACAGGTGCAACTGAAATAAAAAGGAACATAACAAACTACTTTGAAAAACTGCACTCCAACAAATTTGAAAAACTAGAGGAAATGGACAAATTTCTAGAAACACGCTACCTAACTTAAACTAATACACACTGAGGTAGAATAGATGAGCAGACCTACATAAAAGAACATATTTAAAAGTTAATTTTAAAACTCCCAAGAGAAAAAAGCCCTGGCCCGGATGGCTTCACTGAAGAATTCTACCAAATATTCAGAGAAGAGCTATTTCAGAGCATAGAAAACGAAGGAACACTACTGAATTCATTCTATGAAGCCAGCATAACCCTGATACTAAAGGCAGGCAAAGACACCACAAAAAAAGGAAATTACAGACCAATATCTCCCATGAATGTAGACACAAAAATTCTCAACAAAATTCTAGCCAATAGAATTCAGCATAGTATCAAAAAAATAATACACCACGACCAAGTGGGATTCATACCAGGTATGCAAGGATGGTTCAACATTAGAAAATTAATCAATGTAATCCACCACATAAATAAAAGGAAAGAAAAGAATCACATGATCATCTCAGTCAGTGCAGAAAAGGTAAAGGTGAACACCCATTCCTAATAAAACCTCTCAACAAAATAGGAATAGAAGGGAAATTCCTCAACATAATAAAGGGCATCTACACAAAACCAACAGCCAACATCATTCTCAGCGGACAGAGGCTGAGGGCATTCCCCCTGAGAATGGGAACAAGACAAGGATGTGCTTTATGGCCACTCCTATTTAACATTGTGCTGGAAGTCCTAGGTCGAGCAATAAGGCAAGAAACAGAAATAAAGGGCATCTAAACTGGTGAAGAAAAAGTAAAACTTTTCCTATTCACAGATGATATGGTACTGTACATAGAAAACCCTAAATATTCCACAAGAAAACTACTGGAACTAATAGAAAGATTCAACAGAGTAGCAGGATACAAGATCAACATACAAAATCAGTTGAATTCCTACATACCAACAAAGAAAACTATGAAAAGGAAATCAGGAAAGCAATATCATTTATAATAGCCCCTATGAAAATAAAATACTTAGGAATAAATCTAACAAGGGACATAAAAGACCTGTATAAAGAAAACTACAAAACACTACTGCAAGAAACCAAAAGAGACCTACATAAATGGGAAAACATACCATTCTTATGAATAGGAAGACTCAACATTGTGAAAATGTCAGTTCTACTCAAAGCGATCTACAGATATAGTACAGTCCAAATCCAAACACCAACAGCATTCTTTAACAAGATGGAAAAACTAATCATTAACTTTATATGGAAAGGAAAGAGTCCCCGGATCAGTAAAGCATTATTGGAGAAGAACAAAGTAGGAGGCCTTGTACTACCTGATCTCAGAACCTCCTATACAGCCACAGTAGTCAAAACAGCCTGGTACTGGTACAACAACAGACACAAAAACTAATGGAACAGCATTGAGAATCCAGATGTAAATCCATCCGCCTATGGTCAGCTGATTATTGACAAAGGACCAGAGTCCATTAAATGGAGAAAAGATAGTCTCTTTAACAAATGGTGCTGGCAAAACTGAATGTCCATCTGTAAAAAAAATAAAACAGGACCCATACTTCACATCATACACAAAAACTAATTCAAAATGAATCAAAGACCTAAATATTAAACCTAAAACTATCAAGATTATGGAAGAAAAAAATAGGGACACCGCTAGTGTCCCTAATATATGGCATAAATAGGATACAGACCATAACTTGCAATGCACAAACACCAGAAGAGAAACTAGATAACTGGGAGCTCCTAAAAATCAAATACTTATATTCATTAAAAACCCACTAAACCAAATCCACTGCCGTCGAGTTGATTCTGACTCATAGCGACTCTATAGGACAGAGTAGAACTGCCCCATAGAGTTTCCAAGGAGCACCCGGCAGATTAAAACTGCCAGCCTCTTGATTAAGAGCCCTAGCACTTAACCACTACGCCACCAGGGTTTCCTATTCATCAAAAGACTTCACCAAAACAGTAAAAAGAGAACCTTCAGACTGGGAAAAATTTTTTGGCTACAACATACCCAACAAGGGTCTAATCTCTATCATCTGTAAGATATTGCAACACCTCAACAAGAAAAAGACAAATAATGCAATTAAAAATGGGCAAAGGATATGCCCTGACAGGGAACACAACAGAGAACCCCTGAGGGAGCAGGAGAGCAGTGGGATGCAGACCCCAAATTCTCTTAAGACCAGACTAAATGGTCTGACTGAGACTAGAAGGACTCCGGTGGTCATGGCCTCCAGACCTTCTGTTGGCCCAGGACAGGAACCATTCCTGAAGCCAACTCTTCAGACATGGATTGGACTGGACAATGGGTTGGAGAGGGATACTGGTGAAGAGTGAGCTTCTTGGATCAGGTGGACACTTGAGACTATGTTGGCATCTCCTGCCTGGAGGGGAGATGAGAAGGTGGAGCGGGTTAGAAGCTGGCAAAATGGGCACGAAAAGAGAGAGTGGAGGGAGAAAGCGGGCTGTCTCATTAGGGGGAGAGTAATTGGGAGCGTGTAGCAAGGTGTATATGGGTTTTTGTGTGAGAGACTGACTTGATTTGTAAACTTTCACTTAAAGCATAATAAAAATTATTTTTAAAAAATGGGCAAAGGATATAAATAGACACTTCACCAAAGAAGACATTCAGGTGGCTAACAGACACATGAGGAAATGCTCTGGATTATTAGCCATTAGAGAAATGCAAATCAAAACTACAATGAGATACCATCTTACCCCAACATTACTGGCAGTAGTAATGAAAAAAAAACAGAAAATAACAGATGTTTGGTGAGGTTGCGGGGAGATTGGAACTCTTATGCAGTGGTGATGGGAATGTAAAATGGTACAATCACTATCGAAAGTGATATGGTGCCTTTTTAAAAAGCTAGAAATAGAAATACCATATCATCCAGCAATCTCACTCCTTGGAATATATCCTAGAGAAATAAGAACCATCACATGGATAGACATATGCACACCCATGTTCATTGCAGCATATTCACAATAGCAAAAAGATCGAAGCAACCTAAGTGTGCGTCAGCAGGTAGATGGATAAACAAATTATGGTACATACGCACAATGGTAAAGAACAGTGATGAATCCGCGAAACATCTCACAATGTGGATGGATCCGGAAATGAGTCAAGCACAGAAGGACAAATACTGTATGAGACCATTATAAAAACCCAAGAAAAGGTTTACATGAAGAAAAAACAATCTTTGGTGGTTACAAGGGAGGGGAGGGGAAATTACTAACTAGATAATAGACAAGGGGTAACTTTGGTGAAGGGAAAGACAATGCACAATATAGCAGATGTCAGCAGAACTTGACCAAAGCAAAGGCATAGAAACTTCGTAGATACATCCAATCGCCCTGAGGGACCGAGTTACTGGGGCTGAGGGCCGGGTACCATGGTCTCAGGGGACTTCCAGGTCAATTGACATAACATAGTTCATAAGGGAAATGTTCTACAGCCTACTTTGGTGATTAGTGTCTGGGGTCTTAAAACTTGTGAGCAGCCACCTCAGATACATCAACTGGCCGCATCCCATCTGGAGCAAAGAATGAAGAAAACCAAAGACCCAAGGGAAATATTAGTCCAAAAGACTAATGGGCCACAAGTACCACACCCTCCACCAGCCTGAGCCCAGAAGAACTAGATGGTGCCCGGCTACCACCATGGACAGGGATCACAATAGAGGGCCCTGGACAGAGCAGGAGAAAAATTTAGAACAAAATTCAAATTCACGAAAAAAGACCAGACTTACTGGACTGACAGAGACTGGAGGAACCCTGAGGGTATGGCTCCCAGACACCCTTTTAACTCAGAACTGAAGTCCCTCCTGCTGTCCACCTTTCGACCAAAGATTAGATGGGTCTATAAAACAAACAATAACACATGTGAGGAATGTGCTTCTTAGTTTAATCATGTTTATAAGACCAAATGGGCAGCAACACTTTCCGAAAAGCAAAAATGAAAAGGCAGGAAGGGACAGGAAAACAGGATGATTAGAAATGGGGAACCCATGGTGCAGAAGGGGAGAGTGTTGACACATTGCAGGGATTGTAACCAATGTCACAAAACAATTTGTGTGTAAATTGTTGAACGGGAAACTAATTTGCTCTGTAAACTTTCACCTGAAGTGCCATAAAAAGAAATAACTAATAATAAAAATTTGGAGTACAAAAAAATAAAACTCCAAACCTATTGTGTCTCGAGTGGCTGCTGGCAAGCTTTTAAGACCCCAGGCACTACACAAGAACTAGGAGGTAGGACAGAAGCACTGAACACACTATTAGGCCAGTTAACTAAGATGTCCCATGAAACCATGACCCTAAACCTCCAAGCCAAGCAACCGAATCCCATGAGGTATTTGGTTGTACATAAGCAACCTCAGCAACTACTCTTGTTGTTGTTGTTGGCAATGTTATCTATCACACAACTTTTGCCAATTCGACTTTTTACAGGTATACAACTTATTGACAGCAATTACATTATTTGGCTGTACAACTTTACCCTTAATGTAATTTTTCTGTCACCGTAAAGGAACAGTAAGAAGGCCAATGTGTCTGGAGCAAAGTGAGTGATGGGGACAGTGACAGTAAAGAAAGATACAGGTTGATGGAGCTAAATCATGGAAAAACTTGTAGGTCATGGTAGAACTTTGGATTTTATCCTAAGTGTGATGGAATTTTGAACAGGGGTTCTTGGGTTTTAGTGAGCTTGTAATATCTTTTGCAAGGAATGAAAAAGAGACAATTAGACATCAAAGGATTACTGAGCAGCCTTGAAGACCCACCTGAAATTGGGAACCATAAATGTGTGATGTCTGTGTGCAGTTATACAGTTTGTTCTAGCATCACATGGCCATCCTAGCTTTGAGAACAGAGAGAAAGCATGGTCAAACTGATTTAAGTTGGGGGTTGAGGTTCAGATGTTAGGAAGAAACTGGCTACGGTAGTTAAATAAGTACTCAGGTTCTTACAGAGATGATAAATTGAATTGCTTGGCTGCTAACCAAACGGTTGGCAGTTCGAATCCACTAACTGCTCCTTGGAAACCATATGGGGCAGTTCTACTCTGTCCTATAGGATCACTAGGAGTCAGAATTGACTCAACGGCAATGGGTTAAAAAAAAGTTGCTGTATTTCCTGCTTTTTACCATCCTTTACTGCTTTGCTTTTCTCTAGGCTATTAGAAGCAATTAATTTAGTGAAGAGAACATTTAGTTGAGAATCAAGAGACTTAATTAAATATGAGCCTCAGATCTCCCAGTGACTGCAACATCAAGGGCAAATTGTCAAAGCTGACAGCTGGAGAAAGCTAAACAAATCATTTTTCTGGCCATTTGTTACACCATACGAAGAAATTAGCTTTATACCATTAAACGAAACTCTTCAATTTTGGCAACATTTCTGTCTTCTGAATTTCCTCTGCTCTACCAAATTTAGCCTGCTCCTCTGCTTTACAAAAATTCTCTTTGGTCCAGTCCACCGCTTGCTAATGATCACAAGGTATAATGATACCCCTGCATAGAATAAAAAATAATATAAATCAGATCCTAACTCTTATCTGCTGAAAACTCTCCAACGCCTTCCCATCTCACTGAGAACAAATTCCAAACTCCTTCCAATGGCCCACCAGCCCCTATGTGATTTGGTCTCATCAGACCTCATCTTGTACCACTCCTTCATTAACTGTGCTCCAGCCACGCTGACCTTGTAACTTCTCAAATGAGCCAGAAAAGTTTTCTTGCTGCAGAACCTTTGCAGTGCTGTTCCCTCTGCCTGGAAGACTTCTCCATCTCAGTATGGGTGAGTTTCTTTCACTTACCAGTTCTCTGTTTAAGCCTCACAGAAGCCTTCCCTGACCAACGTATCTAAAGTAGCCCCTCCCCACACCCTATTACTCTCTGCCATGCTACTGTTATTTTTTTTTTGTATCGCTTGTCATAATATGCTGTTTTGTTTGTTTATATATTTATCGCCTGCCTCCCTCCCCTAATCCCAAATCTTCCTCCCCACTATACTGTGAGATCCTTGGGAGTAGGATATTATCTCTCCTGTTCAGCATTTCTACCAGAGTATAGAACAGGGTAAGTACTCAATACAAATCTGTATGTTGAGGAGGGGACGGAGACAGACCTTTGTTACCCACATCCCCTAGCTAAACAAGTCCAGTTTTCCCTCTTAAGATTATTTCTTAACCCCTTAGTTATTTATTTGGATTGCCCTCTACTGGTCTCCTCTGTAACCAAAAAAAAAAAAAAAAACCCAGTGCCCTCGAGTCGATTCCGACTCATAGCGACGCTATAGGACAGAGTAGAACTGCCCCATAGAGTTTCCAAGGAGCGCCTGGCGGATTCGAACTGCCGACCCTTTGGTTAGCAGCCATAGCACTTAACCACTACGCCACTCCTCTGTAAGTGGACTAAAATCCTGATTTCTTAGTTGGTCCTGAATTACAGAGGGAATATTATTATAGACTTTCAGAGTCAGAAAGAACTAACCTCTCTCTCCATATAGAAACCTCTTCCACAGCACCTATCCCAGGAATTTCTTAGAGGTACCTCAGTGACAACTACAGGAAGTAAAGGAGTAGCCAAATATATAGGGTTCTGGACCCCCAAGTGTTCACCTCTTACTCGCACTTCAACCAAAGCAGTGCCAGTTTTGTTTGTTTTATATGTTGGAATTTCACAAAAAATTTCATTTGGAAAACATTCTGCTGCTTAAGAAAAATTTGAAAACTACTGGTCTAACCTATGTCTGAATATGCTAAATGACTAGGAATTCACTCTCTTGATATTCTTTCATGCTGTTTTTATATCTCTTCTTCAGTACTTAGGATGATATTACTGACAGCAGTGACCATTTATGCATGTATTTCTCCCTACAAAAATGGAGATACTTCTTAGCTAAAGAAGCTGTTTTTGCTTCATAGACTCATCTTTAGGCTACGCATCAAGATGGTCTGTGCTGTCTCCCAGCAGTATATAGCTATGCCGTAGTACTCAGAACTGCTTCAAATATGACCTTACGCCATAGACTCTTTGTTTCACATCAGTATATTCCCTTCTTTGTTTCAATATTGAATTTCACGCTAGTGATATCCACCTACTTTGCCAGTTGACTTAAGTAATTTCCAAGACATGGCTCTAGATGGAACACCGGCCTCTACATAAATCCATGCTTTGTTTCTCTGTTTGTCTGTTTGGGAGGAGGGAGGAGTTGGGCAATGGGTCATAGGCCCTTAAAGTTTCCTGGTTTGGGTACTGATAAGTCTATTCTTTAAGTGATCTATTCAAATGTTTTTCTAGTTTGTAAATATATAACCTGAAGGTTATTTTTCTCTTCTTCAAAGTAAATAATATGAATCCTTTTCTCTATTCTTTAGTCATTTCAGCATCCCGATAAATTCTTCAAAGTTCCAAGTAAATTTTCTTCAAAAGAGCAAATATTATATGATCCTACTTATATGAAATATCTAGAATAGGAAAATACATAAACCACCAAGTTTATTAGTGGTTACCAGGGATGAGTGGAAGGGGGAAATGAGGACTGAGTGCTTAAAGGGTACTGAGTTTCTGTTAAGAGTGAGGAAAGAATTTGGCAACATAGTTGCAATGGTTGCACAACATGGTGAATGTAACTAATGTCACTGAATTGTAACATAAAAATGGTTGAAATGGCAAATTTTTTACATGTATTTTACCACAGTAAATTAAAAAATTTAAAAAGAAATTTTCTTCAATGCCTGCCATGTGCCAAGCACTGTGCTAGGTGCCGAAGGTGTAAAGATAAATAAGATACAGTCCTTGCTGTCAAAGAGTTTATATAGTCTAGTGAAGGAGGCAGATACTGGAAGTAATCATTACAAACCAGTTTGACAAGTACTGTAGTAGAGGTCTGAATAAAGTCCTGCTGGAGCACAAAAGGAGCACTGGTGACATAGTGGTTGAGTGCTCAGCTGCTAAGCAAAGGGACAGCAGTTCGAATACACAAGGCGCTCCGTGGGAGAAAGATGTGGCAGCCTGCTTCCGTAAAGATTTACAGCTTTGGAAACCCTATGGGGAAGTTCTACTCTGTCCTGTAGGATTGCTACGAGTTGGAATTGACTCGATGGCAGTGGGTTTGGTTTGGGGTTTTGGAGCACAAAAAAGGGAGTGACATTCCCTGCTTGGCAAAACCCAAAAAACCCTTTGCCATCGAGTTGATTCTGACTCATAGCAACCCTATAGGGCAGAGTAGAACTGCCCCATAGGGTTTCCAAGGAGCACCTCGTGGATTCAAACTGCTGACCTTTTGGTTAGTAGCTGTAGCTCTTAACGACTACGCCACCAGGGTTTCGGGAAGTAGAACTTCATGGAAGTTTTCACAGCTAGGTCTTAAAGGATAGGTAGGAGACTGCCAGGCAGAGGAGGAGATGGAAGACAATCTACACAGAATACTTTGTATGTGCAAAGGCCCAGAGGCTTAAAGACCATATTATGTTTGAGATAGGGAGAAAAGTTTTGTGTGGTTAATCTTAGGGTGTTTGAGAGGAATGGTGAGATATGAGGCCTGAGAAGTAGGCAGGGACAAGATTTTGAAGAGCCTTGTATAGTATGCTAAAGAAAGGGTTTTAGTCTCCTGTAGACATGGGGACCAAATAAGGGTTTTTTAAGCAGGATAGTGATATTGTCAGAATCGTGCCTTAGAAAGTTATAATGAACAATGTAAAATGTGCAATAAAAAAGGGAACAGTAGGATGAGTACAGGACTGCTAGAGGTTCTCCAGAAACTGACCAGTTCCTTAAGTACCTTGGGATGTAAATCATTTTTGTTTCTCAACTGTAAAGGAGAAATAGTCATTTCTTCCCCTACCTCACATGGAGTTAATGAGAATAAATGAGATCATAAATCTTCTAAGCCTTTTAGGAGAAAGCTTCCAAGTTAGAGCTACATGGTTGAAGGTTGAGACAAGCACAGTCTTTGTCATATGATTTAACACTTAACCGTATACATCTTAGGCATTTTTAATGTGTGTTTGTCTTAGCTTATAGCTCAATCCAACTCAGTCATAAACTCAGGCACAGTCTGTGACATCTTGTGTTGTTTACAACCCCTAACACAAAGATAGGGCACAGAATGAGCCCTCAGTACCTACCTCAGGTTGATCGCATACACTGTCACCTTTCAGGCAGATTGCCTGAGGCAGAGGCATCAGAGGCAATCTAGAGTACTGTTGGGGGCTAGCGGTAACTGTTAATATTTCAGGGCTATTTCTCTAGGGATGGCCAAAAAGATTCCCAGCCTTGTTCAATCAGGCCTATGAGTGCCAGGAAAGGCCCCTTTACTTCCTGCCTTTGGCAGGACACCTTCCTATAAATATAAGATGTAAATCATGGGATTTCTATTTCCCTTTCTATAAAATAGAAATTATTGCCATTTTGCTAGGCAATCACAATTTACAGGAGAAAGATGTTGAGTAGAATATATGCATGTTTTATTATGAATAATATTTCTGAATTTAGTCGTTTTTTGCAGAAAGTGTAGAAAGAATGCTCAAAAGTTTATATTCTATCTATCTGGTGATATAATTAATATAGATATAACATGACAAGACCTTGGGTCTTTTAAGCCAAGTTTTGAACAATCTCAGTAATATGTGATCAAATTTTGTAGACAGGCTTAATCCTATGGTCAAAAGGATATCTGAGGAACATCCATATGTTTTTCTTGTATGTCAAAAATTACCCCAGATTTGCATCAGGTGAAACCAGAAAGTCCGAAAGCATTCCCTGCATTTTTATAGCAAATTCTCTTCTGCTCACTCTCCTGATTCTGCAGAGGTTGTCATCAGTTCACTGAAAACAATGGCATTTTCTCCTATCCACACCTAATATAAACGTCACCCAATTTAATGGGGTCTATTAGGTCGGCAGTTCGAATCCACCAGGTGCTCCTTGGAAACTCTATGGGGCAGTTCTACTCTGTCCTATAGGGTCGCTATGAGTCGGAATCGACTCGACGGCAGTGGGTTTGGTTTTTTGGTGGTTATTACCTAGATTGGGGACGCAAGCACATAAAGTCTTTGGCTCTTGAGACACTCATCCTGCGTTCGTTCAGTAGCGGGTGCAGAAATACAAATACATATGTTATTAAGCCTGGGACAGCTGCTTTGCCAATGCTTTTGTGTTTTTTTCTATTTAACTAAAAAGGTTGAGCAGGCACAATTTCCATCAATTATACCTAAAATGTTATTTTTCTTGTGGAAGAAGAGCACACATTTAATTCCTCTACCCAGTAGTGATGTCTAAACCATTGAGGTTTTTAAGTTCATTAAATGAGAATTTAAAATAAAAAGTGATATTTTTTATTAACCATAACGTTCTGGGAATGGACTGTTCTGGTTAATTGAATTCTGGGTTAGCGGATAGCTAATCAGGAAGATCTTTTTGTTTTACCCATGTTCTTTAACCTATTTTTAAGGTATGTTACTATATACTTCTGCCTTAGTAAGCATAGTAACACTGTGCTTAGTGCCTCAGTAAGCACTGGACCTGATTGAATCTTGCTGCAATGACTTAAAATTACACAGTGTGTCTGCACCCTAGATTCTAATTGGATAAACTCATTGGAGGTATAAGATATTGACTACATTTGGACTGAACCTGGGGTATACCTGAGAAATTACTTTTGGAAATCTATTTGGTTTCTTTTAGTGTGCTTCTTTCCCTAAAAGCAGAATAAAAGAAAAATTCACTAGCCAAGGGAGGATTTTGATTTCTTAATCTACATTTTACTGGATAAAAATATACTTTAGAGCAGAAGAATTGTTCCTTTGGTATTTGAGAAAAATGTGCTAAAGAAGCTTAGATCCAGAAGAATGAGATCTTGCATGTCCAAAGGAAGCAACTAGTAAATATAGTTAATCATGACCTGTCAACTCAATTTATATATACCTTAGCTGAATTAATCTCACGGCAATTCTCAGTGGTCCACTCACCACTTTGACTCTTCCATGGTCCCAAATGTTAGGTTCTGTTTATGAACTATCTAAGATTCTTGGTGGTAAATGGAACTGTTCTATACTTTTGCCACTAGATTATCTTGATAATATAATTGTTCAAAGGAAAATAAGGCCTAGAAGTGGCCTTCTGAAACTTTTCACCATAATGAATTCATCATCAGTTTTCTTGATTCATTTTCAGGCAAATACTACCTTATTTCTACTCTCCCAAGCATTCATTTGTCTTGAGTACTGACTGCTTATCATGCCAAATGGTGTGGAGAGGGTGAGAACTGTGTAGAATTGTACTCCTGTCACATTTATTTTACTTCCTGGGTAACATTTTCAGTAGCTTTGTTGCACAGTCAGTGGATTTGTTTCTATTTAACAAGTGGGGCCTTCTTTACCTAATCCTTCTTCACACATGTTCCTGTATAAATTCTACATCCAAAGGTGCTATCTCAGTAGCTACATTGGATTTATAGAGGAAAAGACCAACACAAAGTCAACCTGTGCCAATTTGGCCCTGTGTCATTTACCTGCCCTCTGGGGGGATGTTAAAAAATCCATTTACCCCAAATCCAGATAACCTGAGAGCTGAAATGATTAAAGTTTGGTGGGTTAGTGTAGGAGAAATCTAGAGAGAAAAGTTGCTACTAAATGAACCTGCGATTGGTCAGTTTAGTAAACAAAAAGCTCTAAAATCCAAATAGCCTGGAAACAGCAAAGGAGATAGAGGCAAACAAAAGAAGTAATAAAGTGGTAAATGGGGAAAGACAAGCGAAGAGGTAAGAGCAAATGGACAAAATAGACTAATTTCACCAACATTACATAATTGAAGTGGTGAAAAAAGAATAGCCCTGCAGGTGAAATGGAGGAAATTAAAGGAAAGCGAAAAAGCAATAGGTAAAAATAGGATTATATCAAACCTGTTTAGCACAATGATTAAGCTTGTGGGGTGAGGAGGCAGACTGCCTAAATTCAAGTTCAAGCTCAGCCACTTCCTAGCTATGTAACTTGAATAAGTTACTTAATTCTCTGTGTCTTAGTTTCCTCATCTGTAAAATGTGAATACCAATACTACCTACCTTACAGCGTTGTTGTGAAAATTGATTGAATTAACATATTGAAAGCATCTAGTACAGTTCCTGGCACAAGGTAGTCACTCAATAAATGTTGGCTATTATTTTCATTATAAGCCCAAAACAGAGAAAAGCCAAATCAAACTACCAGTTGGTTCAAAAATAGCTGTAATGAAAGGAAAGAATTATGAAGTAGGCTAGCACTAAAATAGAAAACAGGTATCTGAGCAAGTTTTAGAAAGGTCCAAATAAGAAAACATTATTGGAAATCTATAATGCTATCTTTTGAAACCAGGACTGGGAATAAAAAGAAAAGAAAAGACGATTGTTGCAAAATCTTTGCAAGTGGCAATTAAGGTGTTGAACAGTGAGGGTATCTGGCTCTGACTGGGTGAAGGTAGCTGTCAAATGTTTTACATAGCTGTCTTGGTGTTGTGACCCAAGAGTCCCTAATCTCTGATGCAATGGGCGTAAAAATAATGAATGCATATGAACAAATGCAATTGACTGAGCCCTGTGCTTTTTCTTAAAGATTGATTTGTGTGGTGTACAATTCACCCAGACATTCAAGAAGTTAAATGTACCTCGTAAACAACACCAAACAAAAACAGAAATGTAAAAATAATTGCCTAGCCACAAAGCTGCAGACACATTTCCCAAACTTTTCAGAAATGTGTTTGCTAAATATGATCTATTCCCTGTACATATTTGTGTTGATGATGTGAAAGACAAAATGCACTAGACAATTAAGGAGATGATTTTATTCAGATATTGAAATAGAACATTCACTAATGAGGAACATCTCAAAGAAAAAGAAGGGTGCCTGGGTTGTATAGAAGCAGGTAAACAAGAGGATCATTCATGAATCATGTGGGAATCGTGCGGAAGAATGGAGATGAGTCTTACATTGGAACATGCCAGGGCAGGGTGGTCCTTTGAGGTTAACCTTTTCATGGGAAACATAAGTATAGGTGGGGGGGTGCTTAACCATAACTGCTTTTTGGGGAGCACAAGGCTCAGATAAACTTCAACAATTGTCATTTCTCCCTTTTGTTCGAGAGATGATCATAAACCTCCTGAGTTAGGGAAGCAGGATCTAAGAAATAGTCCATCAGGGACTCCTGTTGGTGGTGTTCCTATAAAACCAGTTCAACTGTCTGTTGAGTGGTAGTGACAAAAGTAGATTGTTTTTAGCCTGGTACTGGTGCAACAACAGATACATAGACCAATGGAGCAGAATTGAGAATCCAGACATAAATCCATCCACATATGTATGAGCAGCTGATATTTGACAAAGGCCCAAAGTCAGTTAAACGGGTTTCTGGGTTTTTATGTATGAGCAGCTGATATTTGACAAAGGCCCAAAGTCAGTTAAATGGGGAAAAGACAGTCTCTTTAACAAATGGTGCTGGCATAACTGGATATCCATCTGCAAAAAAAAAAAAAGAAAGAAACGACCCATACTTCACACCATGCACAAAAACTAACTCAAAATGGACCAAAGACCTAATATAAAATCTAAAACGATAAAGATCATGGAAGAAAAAATAGGGACAACGCTAAAACCAAAGCCAAAACCCATTGCCGAGTTGATTCTGACTCATAGTGACCCTATACAATGCTAGAAGCCTGAAAACATGGCATAACCAGTATACAAAACATTACTAACAATGCAGAAGAGAAACCAGATAACTGGGAGCTCCTAAAAATCAAACATTCATGCTCACCCAAAGACTTCACCAAAAGAGTAAAAAGATTACCTACTGACTGGGAATAAGTTTTTAGCTATGACGTTTCCAGTCAGTGCCTGATCTCTAAAACCTTCATGATACTGCAAAAACTCAATTACAGAAAGACAAATAACCCAATTAAAAAATGGGCAAAGGATATGAACAGACACTTCACTAAAGAAGACATTCAGACAGCTAACACATACATGAGGAAATGCTCACAATCATTAGCCGTTAGAGAAATGCAAATAAAAACTACAATGAGATTCTGCCTCACTCCAACAAGGCTGGCATTAATCCAAAAACACAAAATAATCAGTGTTGGAGAGGTCGTGGAGAGACTGGAACACTTATACACTGCTGGTGTGAATGTAAAATGGTACAACCACTTTGGAAATCGATTTGGCGCTTCCTTAAAAAAATAGAAATAGAACTAACATACAATCCTGCAATCCCACTCCTCGGAATATATCCTAGGGAAATAAGAGCCTTTACACGAACAGATATATGCACACCCATGTTCACTGCAGCACTGTTTACAACAGCAAAAAGATAGAAGCAACCAAGGGGCTCATCAATGTATGAATGGATAAGTAAATTATGGTATATTCACACAATGGAATATTATGCATCGATAAAGAACAATGATGAATCCGTGAAACATTTCATAACATGGAGGAATCTGGAAGGCTTTATGTTGAGTGAAATTAGTCAGCTGCAAAAGGACAAATATTGTATAAGATCACTATGATAAGAACTAGAGAAATATTTTAAACAGAGAATATTCTTTGATGGTTATGGGAGGGGGGAGGGAGGGAGGGTGGGACAGGGGGCTTTTACTAATTAGATAGTAGATAAGAACTATTTTAGGCGAAGGGAAAGACAACACACAATACAGGAGAGGTCAGCACAACCAGACTAAACCAAAAGCAAAGAAGTTTCCTGAATAAACTGAACGCTTCAAAGGCCAGCATAGCAGGGGCAGAGGTTTGGGGACCATGGTTTCAGGGGACATCTAAGTCAATTGGCATAATAAAATCTATTAAGAAAACATTCTGCATCCCACTTTGGAGTGTGGCATCTGGGGTCTTAAACGGTAGTAAGCAGCCATCTAAGATGCATCAATTGGTCTCAACCTACCTGGAGCAAAGGAGAATGAAGAACCCCAAAGACACAAGGTAATTATGAGCCCAAGAGGCAGAAAGGGCCACATAAAGCAGAGACTACATCAGCCTGAGACCAGAAGAACCAGATGGTGCCCGGCTACAACCAATGACTGTCCTGACAAGGAACACAACAGAGAACCCCTGAGGGAGCAGGATAGCAGTAGGATGCAGACCCCAAAATCTTGTAAAAAGACCAGACTTAATGGTCTAAGACTAGAATGACCCCGGAGGTCATGGTCCCCAGACCTTCTGTTAGCCCAAGACAGGAACCATTTCCAAAGCTAACTCTTCAGACAGGATTGGACTGGACTACGGGATAGACAATGATACTGGTGAAGAATTAGTTTTTTGGATCAAGCAGACACATGAGACTATGTTGGCTTCTCCTGTCTGAAGGGGAGATGAGAGGGTAGAGGGTGTCAGAAGCTGGCCGAATGGACATGAAAAGAGAGAGTGGAGGGAAGGACTGTGCTGTCCCATTAGGGGGACAGCAATTAGGAGTATATAGCAAGGTGTTTATAAATTTTTGTATGAGGGTCTGCCTTGATTTGTAAACTTTCACTTAAAGCACAATAAAAATGAAAAAAAAGTAAGTTATTTTAGAATCTTGGGTCTCAGGCATCTTTAAAAAAAGATACCTAAAGTAAAAACAAGAAATATTAATATAAAACATATTAAAATAAAGAACCAGGATTGAACCCTGAGGGTCCAGTGGATTCCAAGAGCTCAGTGGAGGAAAGTCTTTCAGTTATGCCACACCACTGACAGAATTTCTTGAAACTCTCGAGCTGGGATGCTGATACTCTTGGTGATGTTGTCTTACAGTCTTGTTACTATTCACTGGAGTATGTACATAACCCAAGCATTTCGCCAAACTTCCTTAGTAGTCCAGGCAGTGTCTTGTCCAGAGAGAATTTCAACCCGCTTGTGATCTGCTGTGGTGCTGAATCCTTCCAGGTTTATATCAAGTCACTGGCTAGCCTTTAGCTTGCAGTGCTTCTTCGAATGCTGGGGAAAAGGCCAAGCTACAAGAGTCCCAACTGGGATTTGGGCAGGCAAGTTTTAACTCTCCATGACTCTGAGTCAGGCAGAAGGGGGAAAAATTCAAAAAGTTGGTTTGGAGTATTGTAGCCAAATATTAAAGGAAACTGGAAGAATTGAAAATTTGTTAAGGATTGACAATTTGGACAAGGCTTTTTTTTTAAGAAGCTCCAGTCCAATTTACAAGTAGGTACCAAGACTGTTTTTTCCACAGAGGGGAAGGAAGTCAATTGTATCTTCACCAGACAAGGCAGAGCTTGCATACCCATATCCACAATTTATAAAGAGGTGCAAAATAACTCAAAGGTGATCAACAGGCTCGACTCTGATAACCTGGAAGTGTGCTATAAACAATGCATAGTTTTCCTTTTAAGCATAAAATTTTACTCTACAGTCACTCCCTTTTGATCAAAAATAATCTCAAAGAAAGATTATTCTTGATCTCAAAACAAGGCTGATCTCATGACAACATAAGAAAAAAACAGATAAATTGGACCTCATCTAAATTAAGAACTTTTGTACGTCAACAAAGTGAAAAGACAACCTACAGAATAGGAGAAAACATTTGCAAATTATATACCTGATAAAGGCTTAATATCTAGAACCTATAAAGAGCATATAAAGAACTCCTACAACTCAACAGCAAAAAGACAACACAATTTAAAAATGGGCAAAGAACTTGAATAGACATTTCTCCAAAGAGTATATACAAATAGCCAACAAGCACATGAAAAGATGCTTAATGTCATTAATCATTACAAAAACCAAACCAAACCTGCTGGTAAGTTGATTCTGACTCATAGCGACCCTATGGGACAGAGTAGAACTGCCCCTTAGGGTTTCCAAGGAGTGGCTGGTGGATTGGAACTGCTGACCTTTTGGTTAGCAGCTGAGCTCTTAACCACTGTACCACCAGAGCTCTGGCATTAATCATTAGGGAAATGCAAATCAAAACCACAATGAGACACCACTTCACATCCCCTACCAGTACCAGTTGCCATCAAGTTGATTCTGACTCATGGCAACCCCACATGTGTCAGAGTAGAACGGTGTTCTGTAGGTTTTCCACTGGCTGCTTTTTCAGAAGATTGCTAGGTCTTTCTTCTGAGGTCCTCTGGGTGGAGTCAAATTGCCAACCTTTCTGTTAGTAACCAAGAGCTTAAACATTTGTGCCACCCAGGGAGTATAGTTAAAAAAAGAAAGGGAAACAATGTATGTTGAAGAGAATGTGGAAAAATTGGAACCCTTATACATAGCTAGTAAAAATATAAAAAGGTGCAGCCACTGTGGAAAACAGTTTGGAGGTTCCTCAAAAAGTTAAAAAGTTAAACATAGAATTGCCTTATGACTCAGGAATTCCACTTCTAGGTATGTACCCAAAAGAATCAAAAACAGGTACTCAAACCAGTACTTGTACATGAATGTTTATAGCAGCACTGCTCACAATTGCCAAAATGTAAATGTCTATCAGTAGATGAATGGATAAACAAAATTTGTATTGTAGGTTGAATTGTGTCCCCCCAAAAGATATGTTGAAGTCATAACCCCAGGTACCTGTGAATGTGACCTTATTTGGAAGTAGGATCTTTGCAGATATAATTAGTTAACATGAGGTATCCTTGTAATAAAAAAAGAAAAAGAAGAAGAGACACAGGCAGATACAGTGGGAAGACAGCCATGTGAAGACAGAGGCAGAGATTGCAGTCATTGCTGCCACAAACCAAAGAAAACCTGGGGTTACTAGAAGCTGGAAGAGACAAGGAAGATCTTCCCCTAGAGCCTTGGGAAGGAGTAGACACCCTGGATTATGACTTCTAGCCTCCAGAACTGTGAGAGAATAAACATCTATTGTTTTAAGCCATCCAGTTAGTGGTAATTCGTAATGGAAACCCTGACCTATACAAGGTGGTAAAAAAAAAAAAATACAAGGTGGTATATACATAAAATGGAATATTACTCAGCCATAAAAGAAATGAAGTACTGGTACATGCTACAAAGGAGAAGAACTTCTACAGCATTATGCTAAGTGGAAGAAAGCAGGGTCACATATTATGTGATTCTACTTATATGAAATATCCAGAATAGGCAAGTCCATAGAGACAGAAAGCCAACTGGTGGTTGCCAGTAACCGGGGTGGGGGCGGGGGCAGGGGACAATAGGACAGTGTTGGACTTCAGGGTAGATCTTGAAATGTTGTAATTACTGTAAAAAAAACCCTTTATTCTTGTGTTCCTCTCAGTGTCTTCCTTTGCCTTGGTCACGTTGTGCTGACTTCCCCCATATTGTGTGTTGCCGTTCCCTTCACCAATACGTGTCTTCTATCTATTTAGTAATTTTTCCTCCCTACCCCTTCCTTCCCTGGTAACCATCAAAGAGTTTTTTTTCTCTGTGTAAACCTTTTCTTGTTGTTTTTTTTTTAATAGTGGTGATCACATACAATATTTGTCCTTTTCTGATTGACATATTTGACAAAGTATATGTCCTCCAAATTCATCCATGTCCACATTGTGAGATATTCGCGTATTGGTCATTATTCTTTATTGTGTAGTGTTCCATCGTGTGTATGTGCCACAGTTTATCCATTCATCCATTGATGTCCACTTAGGTGGTTTCCATCTTTTTACTATTATCAATAATTATGCAGTGAACATGGATGTGCATATGTCTATTTTTGTCACAGTTCTTATTTCTTTAGGGTATATATTCTAGGAGTATGATTGCTGGATTATATGGAACTTCTATTTCTAGCTTTTTGAGGAAACGCCATACCATTTTCCATAGTGGTTCTACCATTTTATGTTCCTACCAGCAGTATATGAGTTCTAGTCTTCCCACAACCTCACCAGCATTTTTTATTTTCTGTTTCTTTAATTAGTGCCATTATTGTTAGGGTGAAATTGTATCTCATTGTAGTTTTGATTTGAATCTCTCTAATGGCTAATGGTGGTGCAGTGGTTAACAGTACTTGGCTGCTAACCAAAAGATCAGTGGTGTGAGCCCACCAGCCACTTCGTGGGAGAAAGATGTTACAGTCTGCTTCCATAAAATTTACAGCTTTGAAAACCCTATGGGCAGTTCTGCTCTTTCCTAAAAGATTGCCGTGAGTCGGAATTGACTCCACGACAGTGGGTTTGTTTTTTTTTGGTTTTTAATGGCTAATGATTACAAGCATTTCTTCATGTGTTTGTAAGCCTCCTGAATGTCTTCTTTGGTGAAGTGTCTGTTCGTATTCTTTGCCCGTTTTTTAATTACAAATGTTTGTCTTTTTGTTGTTGAGGTATTGAAGTTTTCTGTAAATTTTAGAGATTATAACCTTGTCAAATATGTCACAGCAACAAATTTTTTCCCAGCCTGTAGGTTCTCTTTTTACTGCTTTGAAGAAGTCTTTTGATGAGAGTAAGTGTTCAATTTTTAGGCAGTCCCATTTATCTAGTTCATCTTCTGCCGTTTGTGCATTTTTAGTTCTTTGGTATTCTATTTATGTCATATATTAGGGTGCCTAACTTTGTCCCTGTATTCTCTTCTCTGATCTTTATAGTTTTTTTTTTAATATATTGGGAACCTTCCTATTGCAACACAAATTATACTTTGAAAACATATAAAACACTTTTGACTTCACTACTTGAATGGGAGAAACTACATTTTCTCATTCATAGAATATATTGAGAACATTTCTGTCCTACTAACACAGTGTGGACTTTTTTGTTTTCTCTTGTTTTTATTATTATTTTTTTAATTTTATTGTGTTTTAGATGAAAGTTTACAGTGCAAATTTTTTATATTCAAAAATTTTATACCAAATTGTTTTGTGACGTTAGTTCCAATCCCCAGTGTGTCAGCACTGTCCACCTTTCCCTTTCTACATTGGTTTCTCTTTGTCCACTCATCCAGTTTTCCTATCACTTCCTACCTTCACATCTTAGCTTTTGGGCAGGTGTTGCCCATTTGGTCTCATATACTTGATCAAACTAAGAAGCATGTTCCTCATGTGTGTTAATGTTTGTTTTATAGGTCTGTCTAATCTTTTGCTGAAAGGTGGACTTTGCGAGTGACTTCAGCCCTGAGTTAACAGAGTGTCCAGAGGCCATAGTCTTGGGGGTTCCTCCAGTCTCTGTCAGACCAGTAAATCTGGTCTTTTGTGTGTGTGAATTTGAATTTTGTTCTAAGTTTTCATCCCACTCTGTCTGGGACCTTCTACTGTGATCCTTGTCAGAGCGGTTGGTGATAGTAGCCAGGCACCATCTAGTTCTTTCCTGTATCTTTGGTTTCCCTTATTTTTTTTTTGCTCCAGGTGGGATGGGGCCAATAGATGTCTCTTAGTAATTTGCAGACTTTTAAGGCCCTAGATGCTACTCACCAAAGTAGGATGTAGACCATTTTCTTTATAAACTGTGTTATGCCAATTTACCTAGATATCCCCTGAGACCATGGTACCGAGCCCTCAGCCCCAGTAACTCAGTCCCTCAAGGTGTTTGGATGTGTCTAGAAAACTTCTATGCCTTTGCCTTGGTCAAGTTCTGTTGACTTTCACTCTATTGTGTTTTGTCTTTCCCTTCCCCAGAGTTACCACTTGTCTACTATCTACTTAATGATTTTCCCTCCCCTCCCTTGTAACCATCAAAGATTGTTTTTTTCTTTGTATAAACCTTTTCTTGAGTATTTATACTAGTGGCCTCATACAGTATTTGTCCTTTCGTGATGGACTTATTTCACTCAACGTAATGCCCTCCAGATTCATCCATGTTTTGCAGATTCATCATTGTTCTTTATCGTTGCATAGTATTCCATTGTGTGTATGTACCTTAATTTGTTTATCCAGTCATCTCCATCCATTCATCTGGGCACTTGGATTGTTTCCATCTTTTTGCTGTTGTGAATAATGCTGCAGTGAACATGGGTGTGCATATATCTGTGCATGTGACAGCTCTTATTTCTCTAGGCCATATTCCTAGTAGTGGGATTGCTGGATCATATAGTATTTCTATATATATTGTTTTCGATAGTGGTTGTACCATTCTGCATTCCCACCAGCAGTGTGTAACAGTTCCAGTCTCCCTGCAACGTTTCCAACATTTATTATTTTCTGTTTTTTTGATTAGTGCCAGTAATGTTGGGGTGAGATGGTATCTCATTGTAGTTTTGATTTTCATGGTGGTGAAGTGGTTAAGAGCTTACCTGCTAACCAAAAGGTCAGCAGTTCAAATCCACCAGCCGCTCCTTGGAAACCCTACGGTGCAGTTCTACTCTGTCCTATAGGGTCACTATGAGTCAGATCCGACTTGATGGCACCTAACAACAACAACAACAACGGGTAATGATCATGAGCATTTCCTCGTGTGTCTGTTAGCTGCCTGAATGTCTTCTTTGGTGAAGTGTGAGTTCAAATCCTTTGCCTACTTTTTAACTGGACTATTTATCTTTTTGTTGTTCAGGTGTTGAAGTATTCTATAGATTTTGGAGATTAGACCCTTGTCAGATATGTTGTAGCCAAACCTTTTTTCCCAGTCCATAGGTTCTCTTTTTACTCTTGGTGAAGTCTTTTGATGAATGTAAGTTTTTGATTTTTTTAGCAGGTCCCAGTTTTCTAGTTTCTCTTCTGGTGTTTTTGCATTGTTAGTTATGGTTTGTATTCTCTTTATGCCATACATTAATGCCCCTAGTGTTTTACCTTTTTTTTTTCCCATGATCTTTCACTTTAGGTTTCATATTTAGGTCTTTGTTCCATTTTCAGTTAGTTTTTTTGTGTGTATGGTGTGAGGTATGGGTCCTGTTTCATTTTTTTACAGATGGATATCCAGTTTTGCCCACCCATACCCATACCCATTGCCATCGAGTTGATTCCAACTCATAGCAACCCTATAGGACAGAGTAGAACTGCCCCATAGGGTTTCCAAGGAATAGCTAGTGTATTTGAACTGCAGATCTTTTGGTTAGCAGCCAAGCTCTTGACAACTACACCACCAGGGCTCCTATCAAAGATCAGGTGGCCAATGGTTTCAGGGAACATCTAAGTCAATTGGCATAATAAAATCTATTAAGAAAACATTCTGCATCCCACTTTGAAGAGCGACGTCTGGGGTCTTAAATGCTAGCAAGCAGCCATCTAAGATGCATCAATTGGTCTCAACCCACCTGGATCAAAGGAGAATGAAGAACACCAAGGACACAAGGTGATTATGAGCCCAAGAGACAGAAAGGGCCATATGAACCAGTGACTACATCATCCTGAGACCAACAGAACTAGATGGTGCCCGGCTACACCCAATGACTGCCCTGACAGGGAACACAACAGAGAACCCCTGAGGGAGCAGGAGAGCAGTGGGATGCAGATCCCAAATTCTCATAAGACCAGACTAAATGGTCTGAGACTGGAAGAACCCCGGTGCTCATGGCCCCCAGACCTTCTGTTGGCCCAGGACAGGAACCATTCCCGAAGCCAACTCTTCAGACATGGATTGGACTGGACAATGGGTTGGAGAGGGACGCTGGTGAGGAGTGAGCTTCTCGGATCAGGTGGACACTTGAGACTATGTTGACATCTCCTGCCTGGAGGGGAGATGAGGGGGTGGAGGGGGTAAGAAGCTGGTGAAAAGGAAACAAAAAGAGAGAGTGGAGGGAGAGAGCAGGCTGTCTCATTAGGGGGAGAGTAATTGGGAGTGTGTAGCAAGGTGTATATGGGTTTTTGTGTGAGAGACTGACTTGATTTGTAAACTTTCACTTAAAGCAAAATAAAAATTATTAAAAAAAAACATCAGGTGGCCATAAGTGGATGGGTTTACATCTGGGTTCACAATTCTGTTCCATTTGTCAGTGTGCCTGTCGTTGCACCAGGCTGTTTGGACTACCGTGGCTGTATAGTAGAGTCTGAGATCAGTTAGTGTGAGGCCTTTAACTTTGTTTTTTTCTTCAATAATGCTTGCCCCATGTGTCTGTCACTTTGTCGTACTGTGGGGGCTTGCGTGTTGCTGTGATGCTGGAAGCTATGCCACCGGTATTCAGATACCAGCAGGGTCACCCATGGAGGACAGGTTTCACCTGAGCTTCCAGACTAAGACAGACTAGGAAGAAGGACCGAGCAGTCAACTTCTGAAAAGCATTAGCCAGTGAAAACCTTATGAATAGCAGCAGAACATTGTCTGATATAGTGCTGGAAGATGAGCCCCCCAGGATGGAAGGTACTCAAAAGATAACTGGGGAAGAGCTGTCTCCTCAAAGTAGAGTTGACCTTAATGATGTGGATGGAGTAAAGCTTCCGGGGCCTCCATTTGCTGATGTGGGACAACTCAAAATGAGAAGAAACAGCTGCAAACATCCATTAACAATCAGAACCTGGAATGTACGAAGTGTGAATCTAGGAAAATTGGAAATCGTCAAAAATGAAATGAAACACATAGACATCGATATCCTAGGCATTAGTGAGCTGAAATGGACTGGTATTGGCCACTTTGAATCAGACAATCATATAGTCTACTATGCTGGGAATGACAACTTGAAGAGGAATTGTGTTGCATTCATCATCAAAAAGAAGGTTTCAAGATCTATCCTGAAGTACAACACTGTCGGTAATAGGATAATATCCATTGGCCTACAAGGAAAACCAGTTAATGCGACTATTATTCAAATTTACACACCAACCACTAGGGCCAAAGATAAAGAAAAAGAAGATTTTTATCAGCTGCAGCAGTCTGAAATTGATCGAACATGCAATCAAGATACATTGATAATTACTGGTGATTGGAATGCGAAAGTTGGAAACGAAGAAGGATCTATAGTTGGAAAATATGGCCTTGGGGATAGAAACAATGCCGGAGATCGAATGATAGAATTTTGCAAGAACAATGACTTCTGCATTGCAAATACCTTCTTTTACCAACATAAACGGTAACTATACACATGGACCTCACCAGATGGAACACACAGAAATCATATTGACTACATCTGTGGAAAGAGATGATGGAAAAGCTCAATATCATCAGTCAGAACAAGGCCAGGGGCTGACTGTGGAACAGACCATCAATTGCTCATATGCAAGCTCAAGCTGAAACTGAAGAAAATCAGAGCAAGTCCATGAGAGCCAAAATATGACCTTGACTATATCCTACCTGAATTTAGAGACCATCTCAAGAATAGATTTGACACATTGAACACTAGTGACCGAAGACTGGACGAGTTGTGAAACGACATCAAGGACGAGTTGTGAAACGACGTCAAGGACATTATACATGAAGAAAGCAAGAGGTCATTGAAAAGACAGGAAAGAAAGTAAAGACCAAGATGGATGTCAGAGGAGACTCTGAAACTTGCTCTCAAACGTCAAGCAGCTAAAGCAAAAGGAAGAATTGATGAAGTAAAAGACCTGAACAGAAGATTTCAAAGGACCTCTCGAGAAGACAAAGTAAAGTATTATAATGACATGTGCAAAGAGCTGGAGATGGAAAACCAAAAGGGCAGAACGCGCTCGGCATTTCTCAAGCTGAAAGAACTGAAGAAAAAATTCAAGCCTTGAGTCACAATAGTGAAGGATTCCATGGGGAAAATATTCAACGATGCAGGAAGCATCAAAAGCAGATGGAAGGAATACACAGAGTCATTATACCAAAAAGAATTAGTCAATGTTCAACCATTTCAAGAGGTGGCATATGATCAGGTACCGATGGTACTAAAGGAAGAAGTCCAAGCTGCTCTGAAGGCACTGGTGAAAAACAAGGCTCCAGAATTTGATGGAATATCAATTGAGATGTTTCAACAAACAGATGCAGCACTGGAGGTGCTCACTCGTCTATGCCAAGAAATATGGAAGACAGCTTCCTGGCCAACTGACTGGAAGAGATCCATATTAATGCCTATTCCCAAGAAAGGTGATCCAATCGAATGTGGAAATTATAGAACAATATCATTAATACCGCATGCAAGCAAAATTTTGCTGAAGATCATTCAAAAACGGCTGCAGCAGTATATCGACAGGGAACTGCCAGGAAGTCAGGCCGGTTTCAGAAGAGGACGTGGAGCCAGGGCTATCATTGCTGATGTCAGATGAATCCTGGCTGAAAGCAGAGAGTACCAGAAGGATGTTTACCTGTGTTTTATTGACTATGCAAAGGCATTCGACCGTGTGGATCATAACAAACTATGGACAACATTGTGAAGAATGGGAATTCCAGAACACTTAATTGTGCTCATGAGGAATCTTTACATAGATCAAGAGGTGGTGGTTCGAACAGAACAAGGGGATACTGATTGGTTTAAAGTCAGGAAAGGTGTGCATCAGGGTTATATTCTTTCACCATACCTATTCAGTCTGTATGCTGAGCAAATAAAACGAGAAGCTGGACTATATGAAGAAGAAGAATGGGGCATCAGGATTGGAGGAAGACTCATTAACAGCCTGCGTTATGCAGATGACACCACCTTGCTTGCTGAAAGTGAAGAGGACTTGAAGCACTTACTAATGAAGATCAAAGACCACAGCCTTCAGTATGCGTTGCACCTCAACGTAAAGAAAACAAAAATCCTCACAATTGGACCAATGAGCAACATCATGATAAACAGAGAAAAGATTGAAGTTGTTAAGGATTTCATTTTACTTGGATCCACAATCAACAGCCATGGAAGCAGCAGTCAAGAAATCAAAAGATGCATTGCATTGGGTAAATCTGCTGCAAAGGACCTCTTCAAGTGTTGAAGAGCAAAGATGTCACCTTGAAGACTAAGGTGCGCCTGACCCAAGCCATGGTATTTTCAATCACATCATATGCATGTGAAAGCTGGACAATGAATAAGGAAGACCGAAGGAGAATTGATCCCTTTGAATTGTGGTGTTGGCGAAGAATATTGAATATACCATGGACTGCCAAAAAGACGAACAAATCTCTCTTAGAAGAAGTACAGCCAGAATGCTTCTTAGAGGCAAGGATGGCGAGACTGCATCTTACATACTTTGGATAAGTTGTCAGGAGGGATTAGTTCCTGGAGAAGGACATCATGCTTGGCAACGTACAGGGTCAGCAGAAAAGAGGAAGACCCTCAACGAGGTGGATTGACACAGTGGCTATAACAATGAGCTCAAGCATAACAATGATTGTAAGGATGGCTCAGAACCGGGCAGTGTTTTGTTCTGTTGTGCCTAGGGTCGCTATGAGTCGGAACCAACTCGACAGCACCTAACAACAACAATGCTTTGCTTATCAGAACCCTCTTTCCCTTCCATGTAAAGTTGGTCATTAGTTTTTCCATTGCATTAGAGAATGCTGTTGGTTACCTTGTACTGGTACAATGACAGACGCAAAGACTGATGGAACAGAATTGAGAACCCAGGTGTAAATTCATCCACCTATGGTCAGCTGATCACTGACAAGGGACCAGAGTCCAGGCCTGGGCTTTTTGCTGTTGTTGTTGGGAGGTTTTTGTTTTGTTTTATTTTTTGTTTTTTTACCTCTTCAATCTCTTCTTTTTTTTTATGGGTCTTTTCAGTGTTTCTTCCTCAGTTTGTGTTAGTTTAGGTAGGTAGTATGTTTCTGTGTTTTCAGATTTCTTGGAGTATGATTTTTCGTAGTATTTTGTTTTGATCCTTTTTATTTCAGTTCTTTCTGTTGTTGTGTCACCCATCTTATTTGGGTTATTTGCATCCTCTCTTGCTTTTCTTTTGTCAGTTTGGCCAATCGTTTGTCAATTTTATTGTTCCTTTCAAAGAACCAACTTCTGGGCTTGTTGAATTTTTCTATTTTTCTGTTCCCTGTTTCATTTATTTCTCCTCAAATCTTTATTATTTCCTTTCTTCTGGTGACTCCAGGATTCTTTTGCTGCTCTCTTTCTCTTTCTTTGAGTTGTAGATGTAATGTTTTGATTTTGGTCTTTTCTTCTTTTTTGGTGTGTACATTTATTGCTATAAATTGACGTCTGAGCAGTGCTTTTGCTGTGTCCTAAAGATTTTGGCACGTTGTATTTTCCTTCTTGTTTGATTTTGAGAATTTTTTTTTATTTTATCTTTGATTTCTTCTGTCACCCTGTGGTTTTTAAGCAAGATGTTATTCAATTTTAATGTATTTGAGTTTTGTCCTTGCTCTTCCTGTTATTAATTTCTACTTTCATAGCATGTGATCAGAGAAAATGTTTTGTATTATTTCAGTGTTTTGGATTTTATTGAGGCTGCTTTTTGGCCTGAAATGTGATCTGTTCTGGAGAATGATCCATGTGCATTAGCAAAGAGTATATACTTTGCTGCTGTTGGGTACAGTGTTCTGTCTATGTCTATGAAGTTGAGTTGGTTGATTGTGGCATTTAGATGCTCTATATCTTTGTTGAGTTTCTTTTTAGTTCTTCTGTCCTTCACCAAAAGTGGTATGTTGAAGTCTCCTACTATTATTGTGAAACTATTTCTCTTGTCAGTGCTATTAGTGTTTGTTTTATATATTTTGGAGCCCTGTCATTGGGTGCATATATACTTATTATAGCTATGTCCTCTTGGTGAACTGATCCTTTAATCATTATATAATGTCCTTCCTTAGCTTTCATGGTAAATTCTGCATTAAAGTGTATTTTATCAGAGACTAATATTGCCATTCTGGTTATTTTTTGTTTTGTTTTGTTTGGGGGGGGCCCTCTGTTTTTTGCCCGATATATATTTTTTTCCATCCTTTGAATTTTAGCTTATTTTTGTGTTTGTGTCTAAGGTGTATTTCTTGTACATGGCATATTGCTGGGTCATTTTTTTTTATCCATTCTGCCACTCTTTGTCTCTTTACTGATGCTTTTAAACCATTTACATCCAGTGTGATTATCAGTATGTACAATTTGTTGTGCTTTTTTGTGTGTGTGTGTGATGTTGATGGTTTCCTTGTTCTGCTTAATTTTCTGTGCTGAATTCTTTTTGTTTGTGGATTTTCTTTTCATGTGTTTCATTGCTGATTTTGTGCTTACTGAGCCTTTCTGTTTTTCTTCTTTTTTATTTTGATGAGTATGTTTGTTAACTTTCCTTGTGGTTACTTTGAAATGTACATTTATCTTCATGAGTTTAAAGCAGTCTTTTATTTCTTGATATCGCCTTCACTCTTCTCCATATGAAAGTTCTATAACTACACCATTTATTCCCCCTTATTGTTTTGACATTGTCTTCATTTACAGGTTGACATCTCTGGTTCCACTTTCAGTCCTTTAGCTTTGTTATATTTTTGAGAATTCTTTATCTGCGTTGGTATTTGGCTGATGCTGTCCCGTGTTCTAATTTTAAGTTGTTTTCTTATATCGTTGGTTCTCTGTCCAAAGGACTTCCTTTAATATTTGTTGTAAGTTTGGTCTGTTTTTTACAAATTCCCTTAATTTCTGTTTATCCTCAATTGTCCAAAATTCACCATCATATTTTAGAGACAGTTTTGCTGGATATATAATTCTTGATGGGTAATTTTTTTCTTTCAAGGCTTTGTGTATGTTATCCCATTGCTTTCTTGCCTACATGGTTTCTGCTGAGTATTCACAGCTTAGTCTTATTGGTTCTCCTTTGTCAGTGATTTTTGTTTTCCCAGAGCTACTCTCAGGCTCTTTGTCTTTGGTTTTGGCAGGTTTGATTACGTCTTAGTGGTTTTTTTGGGTGGTCTACCCTGCATGGGGTTCATTGAGCTCCATGGATGAATACTTTCTTGTCTTTCATGATATTAGGGAAGCTTTCTGCCAGCAAATCTTAGACAGATCTCTCTGGTTTTGCATTCGTTTTTGTTTTTTGCCTCTTCCTGTTCTGGAATTTCAATCATGCTTAAATTTTTCCTCTTGATAGTGTTCTGCATAATTCTTAGGCTTTCCTCATTTTTCTTCATTCTTTTTTCTGATTTTTCCTCAAACAAATTGGTTTCTAGGGATTTGTCCTCTATTTCTCTGATTTTGTCTTCCATTGATTCAACTCTGCTCCTGTGTCCTATTGAGTTGTCTGTTTCTGAAATTTTATTTTTAAGCTTTCGGATTTCTAGTTGCTTTTTTTTGTATGGTTCCTAATTGTCTATTTATTTTTGTCATTTTGTTCTTGTATTGTTTTCCTGAATTCTTCTATTGCTTTGTCTGTTTTCCTTGGTTTTGTCTGTGTTTTTGTTGATATCTTTCTTGATCTCTTGGAGAACCCTATATATTAGTCTTTTGGATTCCTTATCAGGTAGTTCCAGTACCATTTCTTTCTCTGGAAGATTTTCTGGTTCTTTATTTTGGTTTCTTGCTGGAGCTACCCTGTTCTGCTTCTTTATGTGATTTTATATTGTCTGTCGTCTCTGAGATATTAAGGTGTTATGATATTTATTTATTGTATTTTTTTTTTTGCTGGGTAGTGATGTTTTGATATATCCAAGTACGTGAGGTGTGCATGCTATTCTGGTTGCTAGTCTTGTTGCACTGGAGCTCTCACCACCTGTCTCCAGGTGGGTGGGGGCAGTGCTGAGTGCATCAGCGCAAGTCTCTGTTCACTGGTCTTGCGGGGCAGCTAAGGATGTAGCTGTAGGTAATGTGTCTGTCCAGCCAGTCACTGGCTGTAAGTGGAGGGAGCATTCTCACCGATCACTGGGATGGGTGTTGTGTGTGTGCACTGCTGGTTGCCAAATGGTCGAGTCGTGGGTGCCTGCATTGTCAGTCACTGGATGGGTTTTATGGAAACTCTCACTGATAGTCCTGGGCAGGCAGGGCTGCACAGGGGTGCTCAGAGTGAGCACAAGGCCCCACTTGCAGCAGCAGGCAAGGCAAGGGGGATACCTCTAGTCCATGGGTGCCTAGTAGGAGGGCGTGCCCCTGCCCACTAGAGCGTGACACAGGGGAAAGTGTGCCACTAGTCCTTGGGCCACCAGCACAGGTGGCTGGAGGGAATAGGAGACACCACTGGTCTGTAGGTCCCCGGTGCAGGTGGTTGGGCATAAGAATGGGCGTCACTGGTCCTCAGCCCCCCAACATAGTTGGCCAGATGAAAGGGGGTGCGGCTAGTCCCTGGGCTCCTGGCACTGGCAACCAGGCATAGAATGACTGCTGCTGGTCTACAGGTCCTGGCTGGGATGGCTGGGCTTAGGAGCAGGCATCACTGGTTCACAGGCCCCTGGCGTGGGTGGGTGGGTGGGTGAGTGGAGGAGGGTGTGCTGCCAAACTACAGGCTCCTGGCACAGGTGGGTAGGCAGAAGAGGGGACACTGCCTGTCCATGGGCTCCTGGCACAGGTGACTGGGCAGAGAAGTGGGCACCACCAGATCACAGGCCCCCAGTGTGATTGGGTGGGCAGAAGAGGGGATGCTGCTGGTCCACGGGTCCCCGACTCAGGGGGTGGGGCAGTGGTGTGTGCTGTCAGACTGCAATTGCACATGGAGGGATGAATGATGGGTATGGGGAAGCCCACAGGCCTCTGCCACAGGGGTCAGGGGGCATGGTGGGTGAAGTGAGTACATTTAACTTTCACAGAGCAGGGAGCACTCCTGCCTGGCTCTGGACACGGGTGCAGAGTCACTTCTGCTTGGCTTTGCCAGGTGATGGGGGCTTCAGCTGGGTACACTGCTTGCTTTGTCTCAATATGGCCATGCTGTGCAGGTTTGGCTGGCAGGGCACCTGTGATCTGTAATTCTCCATGTCTGCTCTTTTTGTACAGTCTCTCCTTCCAATTGGCACTCAGTCCTATTCTTCAGCCTTGCCTTTGATGTTCAGGGTTTCAAAGTTATCTATATCTGTTTCACTTGTTTTCTTGGGTCTTTATTGTAAGAAGGACATTATGAGGCATCTGACTACACTGCCATCTTGGACTACCTTTCCAGCTTGAATTTCTGGCATATCCCTGTCAATGTACTGCTACAACCATTTCTTAATTATCTTCAGCATAATTTTACTTGCATATGATGTTGTTTGATAATTTCCACATTCTGTTGGATCACCTTTCTTTGGAATGGGAACAAATATGTATCTCTTCCAGTCGGTTGGCCAGGTAGCCGTCTTCCAAATTTCTTGGCATAGACATGTGAGCACTTCCAATATTGCATCCATTTGTTGAAACATCTCAATTGGTATTCCCTCAATTCCTGGAGCCTTGTTTTTTGCCAGTGCCTTCAGTGCAGCTTGGACTTCTTCCTTCAGCACCATCAATTCTAACTCATAGCAACCCCATAAAGTTTCCACGGCTGTAAATCTCTGTGGAAGCACACTGCCACATCTTTCTCCTGTGGAGTCACTAGTGGTTTCAAACCACCAACCTTTCAGTTAGCAGTCAATCACTTTAACCACAGCGCCACCAGGCCTCCTTTTTTTGCCCATAAAATCCTTCAATATTGCAACTCAAAGCTTGAATTTTTTTTTTCAGTTCTTTCAGCTTGAGAAATGTCTAATGTGTTCTTCCCTCTGGTTTTCTAACTCCAGGGCTTTGCTCATTTCATCATAGTACTTTACTTTGTTTTCTCGAGCCCTTTGAAATCTTCTGTTTAGCTCTTTTATTTCATCACTTCTTCCATTGCCTTTAGCTATTCTACATTTAAGTTTCAGAGTCTCTTCTGACTCCATTTTGGTTTTTTTGTTTGTTTGTTTTTCTTTTCTGTCTTTTAATAACCTGTTTCTTTCTTCATGTATGTGGGGTGACATCAAGCTCATACATGAAGAAAGCAAAAGGTCATTAAAAAGGTAAGCATCTGTAGACCCCCCATTTTTTTGGTTGTTGTTATTGTTGCAAAACCATTCACAACCTGTAGCATTGGCCCATTCATCCCTTTTCCCCTATGTACAGCTTATTAACATCAGTTACATCAGTCATGCTGTACAAACTTCACCCATATTCAGTGCCACCTTTCCCATTTCTATAAACAAAAAGTGACTGCTACCTATTCTCTCCCCTGTACCAATAACCACTAATGAACATTAGTTTCTGTATATTTATCTGTTCGTGTCATTTCCTAAAAGTGAGAACATACAATGTGTGTGTGTGTGTGTGTGTGTGTGTGTGTGTGTAACTCATTTCACTCAACATAATGTCCTCCAGGTTTACCACACTGTGAGATGTTTAGGGAACTCATTTTTCTTTATCGCTGAGTAGTATTCCATTGTATGTGTGTTCCATATTTTACTTTTCCATTCATCCATTGATGGGCACTTGGGTTGTTTCTGGTTGGGGTTTTTTTGTTCGTTTGTTTTTCTTTTTCTTTTTCTTTTTCTGTACTTATGAACTGTCTCCCTAACTTAATTGTAGGCTCTGTAATGGGAGGAAGTATGTCTTGTATTGATTTGTATTCCTCCTCCTCTCCACTCTCCTCCTTTTGCTAAGACTTAATGTTCTGTTCTACTTAGCCAAAAGCTATTGATGTTCAGTAGGAGAACAGATTAACTCTTATTTGATGTGCTACAACAGCAGGCTTATAAAATGTAGGCATTTCATAATTAAAAAATAGCATCCAAGGATTTTCAAAGATGTCCCATATTTAGCTCTTATTTACAGAGAATTCATAAATGGACAAATGTTTGTCTTTAAATGGTTTCTTCCTGGTTCCATACCTACAGCCAAGCTATTCTTTTTCTCAATGTTTGCTGAGTTTACTTTCCTGAAGTGAATTCAGTGTCTAGTGATATTTTTACCAACTCTTGCTTGCCAGTGTACCTGTCTCATTGATTTAGCCTGTGAACCAGGGTATTGTTCAGAATATGAAATATTATTACAGAAGAGATTCCATGAAGAAGTTTATTCATTATGTAGGCACTGGACAAAGATTTCCTTTTACATGATGCTTAGAATTCAGTTTCAAGTGAAATATCAGGGAGAACTTACCAAAAAAATGGTCTAGATATTTGAAAGAAACAAGTATGATATAGGATGAGAACTTAAAAATAATTTATAATACATTCTTGATAATACAGAATATTCCTTTACATCTAATCAAAAAGGCTGAAGGAGACTGCAATAAAAGAACGGGTTAATGCTGGCCATAGGGTAAAGTGACATAATATCACCAATAGCAAAAAAGTTGAAGGACACCAATGAAGTCAATGAAGACAGTTTTTGCGAAGGAAACAAAATACCTTTAGAAAAGGCTGTTTCAATCTCCACTGTAATAATTACATTTACAGAAAGGCAACCACATTATACTGCCCAGGAGGTTTGGCATTTGTACATTCTACACTTTTTTATTAGTAACAAGTGCCAAAACTTATTCAGAAAATGACTTCTAGGTTATGTCATAGGGTCAGTACAGAGATAATCCAATCTCCAACATCTACATCTGGCTGAGCAAGATTGTCTTTAGGCCCCCCTTTTTTTTTCTACATTCTAGCTTTCATAAAGTCTAAAAGTGATCATTAGTGTTCTTCATAATGACCCCAAACCAAAAAAGAAAAACCAAACCCATTGCCATCAAATTGATTCCAACTCATGGCAACCTTATAGGACAAAGTAGAACCACCCCATAGGCTTTCCAAGGAGCAGCTAGTAGATTCAAACTGCCGATGTTTTGGTTAGCAGCCTGAGCCCTTAACTACTGTGCCAACAGGGCTCCATGACGACCCCAGGGCACGTCAGTTCTTTGAAATGATTTCTGAATCATCAAAGAAAGGTTCTGTTTTGTTAGTATAGTTAAATATTCTAATTCTTTGAAATCTGAGAACCTGAATGGAAAATTTTACCAATCCACCTGAATATTTAGTTTACCAAAACACTTCATTCCCTGATCATTCTAGGACGTTTGCTATATAATCTTCATAAATGAGTTTGTTTGTTTTCTTAAAAGAAGGGCGAATTGTAAGAGAATAGATCTGAAGGGTTAGATCCTTGGCTGTAAAGATTCCCTTGAATTGCTTTTGGCTGTTGGCTGTAGCAACTTGTTTTCTTGCAGAGATGAAGCATCTGGTTTTTGTTATCTCAATGATGCTGTCCTGGGAATATTACGATTGCGACGGAAATTTGACCGTATTCTCTATGTGGATTTGGATCTGCACCATGGAGATGGTAAGCCCTTCAGTTTCAAGGATGCTTCCGTGCTAGGGCAGCAGGCTTTTAATAGTGAAGCAGCTTCTGGGCAACTGATGAAAAGAGAAATGCCTGTTGTAATTGAAATTTTTTCCTAATTGGGAAACCTAAAGTAAGTATAGATTCTTCTAGCTGATGCAATTCCTGCTTTGCTGACCAAGCTGTTTTAAATACCAAAGCTCTTCAATAGAGAATTTTAAGAAGTAGAAATCTTAAAAAATAATAATAATAACCTCACCCAGTGTATTTCTGTAGGTTCTTAGTGCAATCTGGGGTTAGATCTAACAATGTTCTCTTCTCCTTTATGCCTTTCTCAAGATAAAATAGATGTATGATGGACTTACATTCTGACTTTTTCAACAATAAGGATAGCAACTTGTAGTGATCAGACTCTGTTCCACTTTCATTCTATTGCTAAAATATCTTCTCCTGTACAGACCCAGGGCATCCTCCCAAACTTTTAATAACAGCAAAATCTCTAACAATTTGCATTAACCCCATTAATCCCTTCTCAGAAGATTCCACTGAAAGGACTTATCCAAGCCTCCTATATACTTTGCATCTAGAATATAAAGCTTCTATAATAGTTGCCCACATTCTGTTCCTTTAATATATCCTGTCTGTCTATGACACGTAGTGTTCCCATTGATCCAGAAACACTTATCCAGTAAATTATTGGTTTAGGGTATTCCCACCCCTCTCCAACATTAGTGATTGCTGCTTCCATGTTTCCAGGGATTTTTGGAGACAAACTAGCACAATCAAGGCATAAGAGGAAAGGAATAGTATATACTATATGGCTGAGGTTAGGGTAAATTCTCTGCCAAAACAGAAAAAGAAGGAAGAAATTTTGGGAGAAACCTCTCCAGGGAACATCACCTAGAGGATGCCACCATGGAACAGTGGCAGAAAATAAAAGGTAACCAAGAGAAGAAGGGAGAGTTAAAACAACAAATAACATTGCTTTGAGAACCATGTTCACTGGATATCTGAATACTCGGCCAATGTAAAACATAGCCTTACTCAAAAACCTTCAGAGACTGCTTATTGCCTATAGGAGGGGAAGGCATTGACCCACAGCTTGTTTTTGTATGGTCAGCAAGCTAGGAATAGCTTCTACATTTTTAAAGGATTATATACAGTTGCTATGAGTCATAAAGGACTCAATGGCAATGGGTTTGTTTTATATATATAAAATCTATTGCCGTCGATTCTGACTCATATCAATAGAGGCCTAGTTAGTTTGGAAAGCCTAAAATATTTACTATCTGACCATTTAGTTTGCTGACCCCTGACCTATAGCAATGGTTCTCAAACTGGAATGTGCCGTCAGGAAAACTGGGGAGCTTGCTTTAAAATAAAGATTCCTGGGCCGTGCCCACCAGTTATTCATATTTAATACCTTTGGTATGGAACCTAGGAGTCTACAATTTAGCAACACTCCAGTTGTTCCACAGGCCACACTTTGAGCAACAGTGATCTTCAAGGTAAAGTCCACACTCTTTATCTTAGCTTTCAAGGCCTGCCTCAAATTCGCTTCCTTCATCTTTCCAGCCTTATCTTCTACTACTCACTCTCCAGGCTAGTCTGTTCAATGATCCCTAGATAAATATCACTTATTCCCACCTCCTGATCTCATTTCACTTTTTCCTAACTTAGTTTTGTTTTCTCCTCCCTTTTTATATCTCTAAATTCTACCCATTAACTCAAGTTCCAACAGTAGAAGATTTGCCCTGACCACTCCAGCCCAAGTTTTCCTTCCCTTCTATCAAGTCCTGTATTATTTATATTTGCTGATTTGGTATTTAATTATATATTGTCTTATATTGTTAGTTAATTTTTGATATGCCTGTGTCTTCTCTCCCGTAGAAACTGTAAGTTCCCTAAGAGCAGATATCAAGTTGTTTACCTCTTTCTGTCCTCTGCAGTGCCTTCAACAGACATTATGCATATGGTAGTGGTTCAGTAAAATATGTTAAATGATTATGAAATTCTAACTATTAATATCACACTTGAGAATAGAACAACTCTATTCGAACTATATAAGAAGCCCCAGTGATTCAATGGTTAAGTATCTGGCTGCTAATCGAAAGGCTGGCGGTTTGAGCCTACGCAGTGGCTCTGCAGTAAAAAGACCTGGCGATCTGCTCTCATAAAGATTACAGCCTAGAAAACCCTATGGGGCAGTTCTGCTCTGTCACATGGGGTCTCTATGAGTCAAAAATCAACTCGATGGCACCTAACAACAACACTGAACCCTATAAGAATGAAATCAGGCTCTCACCTGAAACCGTTCTTTTCATTTGCAATGTTATTTCTACACCATTTAGAGTTTCCTGTTTTAGCCAGCTTTTATGGTGTGTTTCATTTCAGTTTATTTCCCCTCTTCATCACCTCTCTTCCACTGACCCCTACCCCACCCACAAACCCTTACACATTTGGTTTATTTTAAACCTCCCATGAATCTATAACTAGCATCGTGTGGTGGCTTCACTGATCACTCCTACCCTGTCCTCACCATCTTTCATTTTCCTAACTCCTCTTTCCCACCAAGCCCCCATACCTTCAATCTATCTGTCTATGTCCTCTTTTAAGTACAATTTTATAATAATGCCTAATGATACTTTCCATGGAAAGAAATGCAAGTGCCAGCACTAAACATATGAAAAGGTTCTCAACCCTCTGACGACTCAGAGAAATCCAAACTGAAACAAGACCGTGCTTTTTGCCTTTGATATTGACTAAGATTTAAAAGGAAACCCTGGTGGTGTAGTGGTTTAGAACTACGGCTGCTAACCAAAAGGTCAGCAGGTCGAATCCACCAAGCACTCCTTGGAAACCCTATGGGGCAGCTCTATTCTCTCCTATATGGGTGCTCTGAGTCGGAATCAAGAATAATAATACCCAACAATAGTCATGGTGTGGGAAAATGGGAATTCTCATACACGATTGGTCAAGGTATGAATTGGTACAACTTTTCTAGATGGGTGAATAATCAGGATTTTTCATGAATTTTCCTAGTTTATACTTCTAGTTTCTAAGTTGAAATCTTTTTATAATTTGTTTTGTTTTTTCTTAGTGCTTCGTGCCTGGAGCCTTTAACTGGTTTTAACTCCCTCCCTAGGGCAAAAGCTAAAAAGGCATGGGAAATTCAAACATACGTATGATATACAGATACAGTTAGTATTTTTTTTAAGTCTCTGTTGACCTCTAATGAAAGCTTAGAGTATTAAGTAAACACAGAAAATTTCTCATTTGAGCTTGCTAATAGTGCTTCTATTTTACACACCGATGATCTGAGTATAGTACATCTACATGTGATTCTGAAAGGAAAAAGGCATGGAGGTGGGCGATGTGTATATCGGTATAAGTAGCTTGTAAGGGTTACTTTAAATCTCATCTTTTATATCCCAGACCTCTTCATTTTTTGACTGTGATTAAATGGAAAATTATTTTTGCCTCTATCTTCCTCCCGGCTTTATAACTCTGTTATAAAGCTGCTATTACTGGACAAGGCAAAGGCTATTTTCAGCCTTCCATATTTTATAGCCAGAAAAATGTAAGTTGGCACAAGAGACTTTGCATGACATGCATTTATAACCAAATCTGTGTTATAGACAGACACTTTATAATTAGGTTTTCACTATATAATACCTAATGTTTGTATTGGTCATGCTTTTCAAAGGGTTGTCACATTGTACTTCTTTGGAAAAAAAATCACAAATATTTAACTAGAATCACTAAAACAAAACATAAAACTTCCAGGATGGTGCCAATTTCCTCTATTCAGTCCTGGTTGGTAAAGCCTCAGCTCTGAGCTCTAGCCCTTCCCTACCTTTTAGAACAGGTTGGCAAAGACAGCCCAGATATCCCATTGCTTGGAAAGGAAAAGTCTAGTTATAATAAAAAAAAAAGTTATAGTTTGCCATAAATGTTCAAAGGAGCCCTAAAACTTCACTTAGAGCCAAAGTTCTAAGCTTGTCCTATAACTACAGAGGCTTTTGTTACTTTTATTCTTCAGCTTTGTTAGCCTTATTATTGCTGCCGTTTTATATTCCCTTCCTCCCAGTGTTGCTTTCTATAATTTCAGTTGTTGAAAACAGGAGTTCCATATACGAAGTGATTCTTCTGATGTTTCTTTCTTTGGTAGGTGTAGAAGATGCCTTCAGTTTCACCTCCAAAGTCATGACCGTGTCTTTGCACAAATTCTCCCCAGGATTTTTCCCAGGCAAGTGATCTATGTATTCAATATTACATTTAAGGAATAAGCACAGCAATTCTCTGTATATTTCTTACATCTTATGTTTGGGTAGCTCCATACTGTTAATACCTTATTGGTACTTTTCTATGCAAAATTTTAGCACAAGTTATTTGAGGTGACAATGACAAGAGGAATGTAAAATCATTTCTTTTTACAGATGATTTTTATAGACTGTCACAGGCAGCTCACTTACCCATATTATAGTATCCAATACCCCATTTAACTCCTAATATCCTGATAAGTGCAATGATATATTAATATTATGTCAACCTAAGTAGCATGAAAGGAGCCCTGGTGGCGCAATGGTTAAGTGCTTGGTTGCTAACTGAAGGTCAGCAGTTCAAACCTACCAACTGCTCTGCAGAACAAACATGAGTCAGTCTGCTTCCATAAAGATCACAACCTTGAAAACCCTATGGGGCAGTTCTACTCTGTCTTATAGGGTCACTGTGAGTTGGAATCAACTCGATAGCAACAGGTTGGTTAAGTAGCATGACAAGTCAATTTGACCCAGCAAGATAGAAACCAAGGTTTTTCAGTTTATGATTTTCCTGTTTCCCCAATATTGTTTATACCACACACACCCCCAATGCCGTTACAACAGTTAATTCTCCATATTACTTTCCTTAATTTCAATCCCTTAGGAACCATCAGTAATTCAGGATTATTCTCCTAATTGACCTTTTAGGTCTTCTGAATTCCTATTAGAGGATCCTTCTTCAAGTTTTCTACTTTTCACATTCTTAATAACTGATCATAGTGCTCTCTTAACTCTGTTTTACAGGAACAGGTGACGTGTCTGATGTTGGCCTAGGGAAGGGACGGTACTATAGTGTAAATGTGCCCATTCAGGATGGCATACAGGATGAGAAGTATTACCACATCTGTGAAAGGTATGGAAGTAATGCTGGGCCAATAACAAGTGGATTACATTTCTGTAGGATGAAATGGCCCCCAATCTCACAGAATTCTTGTTTTCAGGGGATAACTGGAAAAAGAAAACCACTGTATACCCACATTGCTTTTGTACACTGCTCATTATGCTTACTTGATCAGGTAGCCATCCCGTTTGGGAGCGCCAAGTGGTTGGACCACAGCCATGTTCCTGGTTTTACCTTACCTGCTACCCAGTATTATTAAGGCCATCCGAAGAACAGAGTTTCTAGGCTGCCCTCAGGGAATCCCTTGTCTGCTTCTTCTTAGCTGAAGAAACTTTTACCTGTGGGATTTCCTTAGGCTGGGAGGATAAGTTTCAGTTTTCCATTATTGAAATCTGTACTTCCCTCCACTGGTGTGAATATTAGAGAGTTGACTACAGTTCTTTATTATACATTCTTAAGTTCTGTCCATTGTATTAAAATTGGAGTTAGAAATTTATTCTTTTTAAACTATGTTAAGGATTTAATTACAGCCACTTGTAGGCAGACAGATTGGTGCCAAAGTTTAGACCATCAGGGCTGAAAAGCCCTATGGAATGGTGGGGCTAAACTCATATTTATAAAAATTGAGATTGGTCAGGCACAAATTCACTGCTGACAATGGCAACAGAGAAAGAGCGCCTGACTAGAATTCAGCATGTCAACATTTTTTAAGGTAAGTAATGGGGATTGAAGGAGCCCTGGTGGCACAGTGGTTTCTGCTTCCGTAAAGATCACAGCCATGCAAACCCTATGGGGCAGTTCTACTCTGTTCTATAGGGTCACTACGAGTCATAATTGACTCAACAGCAGTGGGTTTGGTTTTCTTAATGGGGGATTGACTCATAGTAACCCTACGAGTAAAACTGCCACATAGGGTCACTATGAATCAGGATTGACTAGACGGCATACAACAACAACAACAATGGGAAACTGAAATGCTTTTGATCTTTCCTCCACTCAGCTCAGATTTCTCCCAACCTCTGGTGGAAACAGGGACTTCCCAAAGGAGCCTGCACTGGCCTTCATCATTGGAAGTTGTATAAACAAAGTAGAATGATTAAAAAAATAAAAACTTTGTGCTTCAGAGGTACTCTTAGCTCAAAAGATTTGATAAACCAAGTCATCATTCAGCAGCACTAGCCTCTGAATAATTTTAGAGATTTTGACCATATCTCCTGATTACCTCTGTATTTTCAGACAAAAAGTATTTTTGGAGCCTGCCATTGATGGTTTTAGTTGTTCTTCTTTGCTCCTGCGGTACAGTGAATTACTTAATATGGCCCTTTTAGCCTCACATGGTCTTATAACTCCCACACAATGATTGGGTGGGACTATGCAAATAAGTTGCTTATGGCCCACCAAGGGGACTGAACAGCTTGCTAAAAATGCAAATATAGTGCATGGAACCCTATCAAGGGGATTGGTCAGTTTTGCCATTCTGCTAGGCTTAAAATGAGCCATTCCAGAGGCAGAAAGGAGAAACCTCACTATCATCAAGAAAGAAGAGCCAGGAGGCGGGGCAAAGATGGCGGAGTAGTCAGACACTTCCTGTGGTCCCTCTTACAACAAAGACCCCAAAAAACAAGTGAATCAATTATGTGTGACAACCTGGAGCCCTAAACATCAAAGGCAAAGTTGAGAAATCAGACTGAGCAGCAGGGGGAGGGAGAGACAGTTCAGAAGCAGCAAAGAGTTGCCAGACCTGACCCAGCAGGAACCAACACCCCAAAGGCCGGATCCACTGACACAAGTGCAGTGAGTCAAACGGTGGTGTTCAGGATGTGTTTTCCACATCAGGAGAGACCGAATGGTGAAGAGCCTACTCACGCCTCCAGAATCAGTGAAAACCAGCGCTCAATCAGCAAAAGATAAGTACGTGTTTCTAACCTACCACATGGATCAAAAAATACCCCTTTGGGAAAAACATATCTCCCACTTACCTGCTCCCTTGCCACTCTGCACTCTGCACATCCCCTGGGCCAGAATTAGGTCTCATCACACACCCTGAGCCATTCCCTGGCCTTGAAAAGGGAACAAATTAACAAACAAGATAAAAATAATCTTCCGGCTCCCCTAAGCCAGGAACTCAGGGCAGAAACAGGTCCTTTGCCTAGGCATGTGCATAATGGGTCCACAGATTTTGAATACCTTTCACCCCTGCATAGACCTGTGTGGGCCCATTTCAACAGTGTAGGCCCTCATTAGCACAGTACAACAGGGTATATACCTGAAGTCTAACTTCAACTCTTTCAGCTATATGGTTGAGAGGCAGGTTTGTGACATTTGACACTGCCTATTCAGCAGGGTCCTCACCCACCCACATCGGGCCTGAGGACTGGAGGCTTCAACCATGCCACCTAGCCACCTGAGAAAGGGGTTCCTCCCAGTCCTAACAGCCAATAGCACTGGGTGCCCATAGTCTGGCTGCAAAAGTCACCCACCTACATACTCTAGGGAATAGAGACACACTTTCTTCATAAACTCGAGTGCTTGTCAGCCCCCTGCCTTGCTCAGCATGTAACCCCTGACTGCAGCCAGATACTTGTGACTATACCAATCACTCCTGCTTGTCGAGTACTGTAGGTGAGAGCCTGCACCACACACTCGATGACTGACAACCTGGACACCTGATCTGAATCCATACAAGAAAAGTAAACAGACAAGTGGGCTCACATACCTAGTAACAGCTCTAACCACCTGGTCATAGAACATTAGAGCTTCAAAGTCACCAGCAATTAAACTAGCTCACTCGAGCAGCCTATTTGGGAGTATCAAAACAAAACATGAAGCTAGGACACAGTAAGCAAACATAATATAAATAAATACAATAACTTACTGATGGCTCGGCGACAACAGTCAATATCAAATCACATACAGAGGAAGACCATGATGGCTTCAGTAAGCTCCCAAAACAAAGAATCAAGAAATATTCTGGATGAAGATAACTTCCTGAAATTAACAGAGATAGAATACAAAAGATTAGTATACAGAAATCTTCACGAGATCAGGCAAAAGGCAGAACAAGCCAAGCAGCAACAGACAAGGGAATAAAGGAAGTTAAGAAGATTAGAGAAGAGCATAATGACAAATTTAATAAGCTGCAAGAATCCACAGAGAGACAGCAAACAGAAATCCAGAAGATTGACAATAAAATTTCAGAATTAGAAAGTCATAGGTGCAGAACTGAGGTAATGGAAAGTCAGAATTAGTGAGATTGAAGATAAAGATTGACACCAACATATTTGAGGAAAAAGCAGATAAAAGAATTTTATAAAAGGAAGAAGCCCTAAGAATTATGTGGGACTCTATCAAGAGGAATAACCTACGAGTGATTGGAGTACAAGAACAGGGCGGGGGAAGGGGAATAACAGAAAATACAGAGAGAATTGTTGAAGATTTGTTGGCAGAAAACTTCCCTGATATCATGAAAGATGAGAAGACATATATCCAAGATGCTCATCGAACCCCACACAAGGTAGATCCCTGAAGAAAGTCACCAAGACATAATCAAACTTGCCAAAACCAAAGATGAAGAGAGAATTTTAAGAGCAGCTAAGGATAAATGAAAAGTCACCTACAAAGGAGAGACTAAGACTAAGCTCAGACTACTCAGCAGAAACCATGCAGGCAGGAAGGGAATGGGATGACATATACAAAGCTTTGAAGGAAAAAAATTGCCAGCCAAGAATTATATATCCAGCAAAACTGTCTCTCAAATATGATGGCAAAATTCGGACATTTCAGGATAAACAGAGGTTTAGGGAATTTCCAAAACCCAAACCAAAATTACAAGAAACACCAAAGGGAGTCTTCCAGTTAGAAAATCAATAACATCGGATAACAACCCAAGACTAGAACACAATACAGAGCAACCAGATATCAACCCAGATAGGGAAACAGCAAAATAAATCAGAACTACAACGCTCAAAACAGGGAAACAGAGACATCATTATGTAAAAGATGACATTAAAACAAAAAAGAGGGACTGAAAATGTAGTCACAGATCTTTCATATGCAGAGGAAGTCAAGGCAATATAAAGAAATAAAACATTGGTTTAAACTTAGAAAAATAGGGGAAAATATTAACATAACCACAAAGGAAAATAACAATCCTACACATCAAAATAAAACACAAGAAAAACATAAAGACCCAGCAAATACAAAATCAACGATGAAAAAGAGGAAAATAAAATAAACGACTCACCACAGAAAATTAAGTCCAACAAAGAAACTGTCAACAACACACAAAAAAAAAAGACACCAAAATGACAGCATTAAACTCATACCTATCAATAATTATGCTGAATGTAAATGGACTAAATGCGTCAATAAAGAGACAGAGAGTGGCGGAACGGATAAAAAAAAATCTGTTATATGGTGCCTACAAAAGACACACATTAGTCTTAAGGACACAAACAAAGTAAAACTCTAAGGCTGGAAAAAATATATCAAGCAAACAACAATCAAAAAAGAACAGGAGAGGCAATATTAATTTCTGCCAAAATAGATATTAAAATCTACAAATGCTAAGGAAGGTGCTATATAATGATTAAAGGGTCAATACACCAGGAGGACATAACCATAATAAATATTTACAACCCAACGACAGGGCTCCAAAATACATAGAACAAACTCTAAAAGCATTGAAAAGGGAGATAGGCAGCTCCACAATAATAATAGGAGACTTCAACACACCATTTTTGGTGAAGGACAGAACATCCAGAAAGAAGCTTATCAGTAAAGACATGGACGTCCTAAATGCCACAATCAACCAACTTGACCTCATAGACATGTAAAGAACATTCCACCCAACAGCACCCAAGTATACTTTCTTTTCCAACACACATGAAATGTTCTCCAAAATAGACCATGTATCAGGCCATAAAGCAAGCCTTAACAGAATCGAAAACATCAAAATATTACAAAGCACATCTTCTGACCATAAAGCCATAAAAGTAGAAATCGATAGCAGAAAAAGCAAAGATTTAAAATCAAACACATGGAAACTGAACAACGCCTTGCTGAAAAACTGTTGAGTTAAAGAAGAAATTAAGGACGGAATAAAGAAATTCATAGAATCAAATGAGAATGAAAACACATCCTATCAGAATCTTTGGGACACAGCAAAAGCAGTGCTCAGAGGTCACTTTATAGCAATAAGTGCACACATCCAAAAAGAAGAAAGGGCCAAAATCAAAACAATAATCCTACAACTCGAACAAAGAGAAAGAGAACAGCAAAAGGAGCCCTTGGGCACCAGAAGAAAGCAAATAATAAAAATTAGAGCAGAATTAAATGAAATAAAGAATAGAAAAACATTTGAAAGAGTTAACAAGACCAAAATCTGGTTCTTTGAAAAGATCAACAAAATCGATAAACCACTGGCCAAACTAACAAAAGAAAATCAAGAGAGGAAGCAAATAACTGAATAAGAAATGAGATGGGCGACATCACAACAGACTAAACTGAAATTAAAAGAATCATAACAGAATACTATGAAAAATTGTACTCTAACAAATTTGAAAACCTAGAGGAAATGGATAAATTTCTAGAAACACACTACCTACCTAAACTAACACAAACAGAGGTAGAACAACTAAATAAACCCATAACAAAAGAAGAGATTGAAAAGATAATTTAAAAACTCCCAACAAAAAAAAAAAAAAAGCCCTGGCCATGACGGCTTCACTGGAGAACTCTACCAAACTTTCAGAGAAGAGTTAACACCACTACTACTAAAGGTATTTCAGAGCATAGAAAAAGATGGAATACTCCCAAACTCATTCTATGAAGCCAGCATAACCCTGATACCAAAACCAGGTTAAAAAAAAAGAAAATTAGAGACCAATATTCCTCATGAACTTAGATGGAAAAATCCTCAACAAAATTCTAACCAATAGAATTCAACAACATATCAAAAAAATAATTCACCGTGACCGAGTTGGATGCATACCAGGTATGCAAGGATGGTTCAGCATTAGAAAAACAATAAATGTAATCCATCACATAAATAAAACAAAAGACAAGAACTACATGACCTTATCAATTGATGCAGAAAAGGCACTTGAAAAAGCCCAACACCCATTTGTGTTAAAAAGCTCTCAGCAAAATAAGAATAGAAGGAAAATTCCTCAACATAATAAAGGGCATTTATACAAAGCCAACAGACAACATCATCCTAAATGGAGAGTCTGAGAGAGAGCATTCCTCTAGAGAATGGGGACAAGACAAGGATGCCCTTTATCACCACTCTTATTCAACATTGTGCTGGAGTTCCTAGCCAGAGAATTTGGGCTTGAAAAAGAAATAAAGGGCAACCAAAATTCGTAAGGTAGTAGTAAAAGTATCTCTATTTGCAGATGACATGATCTTATACACAGGAAACCCTGAAAAACCTACAAGAAAACTACTGGAGCTAATAGAAGAGTTCAGCAAAGTATCAGGATACAAGATAAACATACAAAAATCAGTTGGATTCCTCTACACCAGCAAAGAGAATGTTGAAAAGGAAATCACCACATCAATACCGTTTACAATAGCCCCCAAGAAGATAAAATACTTCGGAATACATTTAACCAGAGACAAATAAAATAAAATACCTATACAAAGAAAACTACAAGACACTACTGCAAGAAACCAAAAGAGACCCACATAAGTGGAAAAACATATCTTGCTCATGGATAGGAAGACTCAACATTGTGAAAATGTCTATTCTACCCAAAGCAATGTACAGATACAATGCAATCCTGACCCAAATTCCAATGCCTTTTTTTTAATGAGATGGAGAAGCAAATCACCAACTTCATATGGAAAGGGAAGAGGCCCTGAATAAGTAAAGCAATACTGAGAAAGAAGAACAAAGCGGGAGGCCTCACACTACCTAATTTAGAACCTATTTTACCGTTAACAGTAGTCAAAACAGCCTGATACTGGTACAACCACAGATACATAGACCAATGGAACAGATTTGAGAATCCAGTTGTAAATTCATCCACCTATGAGCAGCTCATATTTGACAAAGGCCCAAAATCCATTAATTGGGGAAAAGATCGTCCCTTTAACAAATGGTGCTGGCATAACTGGATTTCCATCTGCAAAAAATTGAAACAAGACCCATACCTCACACCATGCACAAAAACAAACTCAAAATGAATCAAAGACCTAAATATAAAGTCTAAAATGATAAGGATCACAGAAGAAAAATTCGGAGCCCTAATACATGGTATAAACAGAATACAAAACGCTTCTAACAACGCACAAACACCAGAAGAGAAACTAGATACCTGGGAGCTCCTAAAAATCAAACACTTATTTTCATCCAAAGACTTCATCAAAAGACTGGGAAAAAATTTTGGCTATGACAAACCCAATCAGCATCTAATCTCTAAAATCTATAAGGTATTGCAAAACCTCAACAACAAAAAGACAAATAACCCAATTTAAAAAATGAGCAAAGGATATGAACAGGCACTTCACCAAAGAAGACATTTAGGGGGCTGACAGATACATGAGGAAATGCTCAAGGTCATTAGCCATTACAGAAATGCAAATGAAAATTACAATGAGATACCATCTCACTCCAACAAAGGAAACTCCAACAAGGCTAGCATTAATCCAGAAAACACAAAATAGTAAATGTTGGAGAAGTTGTAGAGAGACTGGAACACTTATACACCGCTGATGGGAATGTAAAAGGGTATCACCACTTTGGAAATTGATTTGGCGCTTTTTTAAAAAGCCAGAAATAGCACTACCGTACAATCCAGCAATCCCACACCTTGGAATATATCCTAGAGAAATAAGAGCCCTCACACGAATAGATATATGCACACCCATGTTCATTGCAGCACTGTTTACAATAGCAAAAGGATGGAAATAACTAACCTAGGTGCCCATCAGTGGATGAATGGATAAACAAATTATGGTATATTCACACAATGAAATACTACACAATGATAAAGAACAACGATGAACCTGAGAAACATAACATGGATGAATGTAGAAGGCATTATGCTGAGTGAGATCAGTCAACCTCAAAAGGACATGTCTAAGACCACTATTATAAGAACTCAAGAAAAGGTTGAAACACAGAAGAAAACATTCTTTGATGGTTATGAGGGTGGGGAGGGAGGAAAAGGGGGGTATCCACTAACTAGATAGTAGACAAGAATTACTTTAGGTGAAGGGAAGGACAACACACAATGCAGGGTAAGTCAGCACAACTGGACTAAACCAAAAGCTAAGAAGTTTCCTGAACACAACCAAACACTTTGAGGGACAGAGTAGCAGGGGCAGGGGTCTGGTGACCAAGGTTTCAGGGGCCATCCGGATCAATTGGCATAACAAAGGTTATTAAGAAAATGTTCTACATCCCACTTTGGTGACTGGTGTCTGGGGTCTTAAAAGCTAGCATGCAGCCATTTAAGATGCATCAATTGGTCCCAACCCACCTGGAACAAAGGAGAATGAGGAACGCTAACGACACAAGGAAAATATGAGCCCAGGAAACAGAAAGGGCCACATAAACCAGAGACTCCATAAGCCTTCAACCAGAAGAACTAGATGGTGCCCAGCTACCACCAATGACTGCCCTGACAGGGAACACAATAGGGAATCCCTGATGGAGCAGGAGAAAAGTGGGGTGCAGAACTCAAATTCTAGTAAAAAGACCAGGCTTAATGGTCTGACTGAGACTGGGGGAACCCCAGAGGACATGGCCCCCAGAATCTCAGTTAGCTCAAAACTAAAACCATTTCCAACGCCTACTCTCCAGACAAAGATTAGACTGGACTATGACACATAAAATGATCCTGGTGAGGAGTGTGCTTCTTAGCTTAAGTAGACAAATGAGACTTAAGTGGGCAGCTCCTGTCCAGAGGCGAAATGAGAAGGCAGAGGGGGACGGGAGCTGGTTGGACAGACATGGGATATACAGGGTAGAGAAGAATGCGCTGTCACATTGTAGGGAGAGCAACTAGGGTCACATAAGCACGTGTGTATAAGTTTTTGTATGAGAAACTGGCGTAAATTGTAAACTTTCACTTAAAACACAATAAATAAATATATAAAAAAAGAAGAAGAATGAAGAGCCGGAGTGGAGTGCATCCTTTGGACCTAGAGTCCCTGTGCTGAGAACCTCCTAGACCCAGGAGACAGAGAGAGCCGTAACACTGGAGACAAGCAGTGGGAGAGAGACGGCAGCAGTAGAATCAGGAGACCGGCACAAGATGGCACAGTGGGCTTCCCAGCCCACAGAGTGAGGAAGCTACAGTAGGCATGCAAACCTATGGAGTGAGAGAGCTGAGAGTCTTCGGGCAGGAGGCTTTCTGGTGGATTCGGGGTGTCCCTGGGCACTTTACAGCAGAGCTAGGCTTGCAGACCCACGGAGCAGAAAGCTGAGTACCTTCGGGCTGAGGCTTACTGGCAAGTGGGGTGCCTCTGGGCACTTATTGGTGGAGTTAAAGATCTTTTTAACACTCGACCAAATAGGGCAGAGGCCAGGCTCGGAGGCCCAGGGGCCCAGGGAGAGGCCTGCCTGTGGGCATGGCTGAAAAGCTCTCCTGACCAAAGAACTGTATCCTGAGTTGTTCCTGATCCTGAATTGTAACCTGTTTCCTTCCTAATAAACCCCATAATCATGAATATTGTCTATGAGTTCTGTGTGACCATTGCAATGAATTATCAAGCCCAGCAGAGAAGTAGAGAGTGTCGTGGGAGGGATGGCTCATGTCAAAATTGGTAAAAAGGTTGGAGGTGAAGGTATGTCTGATCTCCATCTCATAACAATCAGCCCTGGTCTGTTGATGCTGATAGCGATTCTCCTCCCTCCTTGTGAAGGTAGACAAGGAAGTCCGACGCCCCTACACCGCCGTTTTCACAGATCCCCTTAGTCTCTGTACTGTCCTTCTTAAGATGTCCGAATCAGAGTTGCATATGTAACTTAATCAATAAAGATGTTCGACGGTTCTGTGTGAGAGAAGCATTTGTTTTCCTTTCGATCCCCTTCTTGACGGTGCCCAACATAATGTTGTCCTTTTTTGCCATAGCAGGAAGCTAGTTTGTTCTCTTCAGTGTGCTGTCCACAGTATTTCCTAGAGCTTTTTCATGGGTCTTCATTGAAAGGTCAGCACTCATCATCTTGCAAGTATAGTTTGTGATACCTGGCCCTCCCTAAATGGATTAACTGACACATGTCCCTGTTGAACCTCATCTGCCAATCAAACAGCCTCTGAGATCTTCCTTTTACCCCCATCAACTTAGCATTTCACTGCCTGGAAAAACTTAGTATCAACTGCAGACTTGAGTTCTAGTACCTACCACTGAGGAACTCTACTATTTATCCTTCTTCATTCATAAAAATGTATGTTTTTCGCCTGTATTTTCTGTTTGAGTTTTTTTTTCCTATAAACCAGTTCCTAGTACACGATTAAAAAAATTTGAAATCTCACCAGTTCATTTTTAAAAATAGCCTAGGTGTCAAACTTAATCATTTTAAAAGTTAGTTTAGTCCCACGAAAAAGATCCACAGAAGATTACACATGATTTCCCCTTACAGAAACTGTGTTGCCCCCCCCCGCCCCCTGTCACCACCCTCAGTAGTTTGACGGTTTTTACATACAGGAGGCTAGCATTTATTAAAGATTCTTCCAGCTTGCCTATTAAAGAACCAGACACTCATCAGTTCATAGTTCCCGGGCCTCTCTTACCTGTGGAACCACACCAGAAATCCACACAATGATCATTCAGGTTTTCATTAGAAGTACACAATTTTTTTCCTTTGATTTCCTTCGGAAGTCAAATGTATAGAGGGTCCCGGACAGAGCTGGAGACAAATGTAGAATGAAGTTCAGACCTACAAAAAAAAAAAAAAAACCAGACTTACTGGTCTGAAACCCTGAGAGTATGGCCCCAGACACCTTTTTAACTGAGTACTGAAGTCACTGCTGAGGTTCACCCTTCAGCCAAAGATTAGACAGGCCCATAAAACAAACAATAATACACGCAGCTCAACCATGTGTATGAGACTAAATGGGCACACCAGTCCCGGGGCAAGTACAAGAAGGTAGGAGGGAACAGGAAAGCTGGATGTATGGAAATGGGGAGCCTAAGGTCGAGAAGGGGAGAGTGTTGACACATCACGGGGTTGACACCAATGTCACAATATGTGTATTAATTGTTTAATGAGAAACTAATTTGCTCTGTAAACCTTCATCTAAAGCCCAATTAAAAGAAGTCAAATCTGGTCAAGGTGTTTGGGAAGGGACCTCTGATTCCAAGGGTGCCAGGAAGGCTTCCTTCCCCAAACATCTCTCCCATCTGTTGAACTAATACCTGAAATTCCTTTAACAGAAAACACATATTTTTGTTCTATAATTAGAAATAGAGCTTCAAATGCAATTTTGGAATAACCTTTCCTTCTGACCCCCACTGTGCTGTTCATGTGTGGATTAACAGAGCATTTCTTGACAGTAGATTTTGAAAGGGTTAGAGCATGAGTATCCTGAATATTCAGAGGAGCAGGAATTAGGTTAATACAGAAGTAGAGGGAAAGGGGTACCAAAAAAAAAAAATGATGCCAACTAAACAGTTTTACACAGGGCCAGCCTTGGTGACTTAGTCCCAGTCATTATGCTTTTTTTGACTACATCTAGTTTGTAGCTGGAAACCCTGGTGGCATAGTGGTTAAGTGCTACAGCTGCTAACCAAAGGGTTGGCAGTTCGAATCCACCAGGCGCTCCTTGGAAACTCTACGGGGCAGTTCTACTCTGTCCTATAGGGTCACTATGAGTCGGAATCGACTCAACGGCACTGGGTTTGGTTTTTTGGGGGGGTTTAGTTTGTAGCTTAGAACCAGAGTTTCCTGCACATTTCCCATTGTTCCTCTGACCCATCTACCTGCCTCAAAAGATAAGTTTGACATAGGACTGGCTTACTCATTTTAAAAAGTCATTCAGTGTATCCGCTCTTTGTCATCCTTCTTGTTTCCTGGTCCCACTGGTTCTCTGGCTTAGTTCTTACGATTATAAAGGATGTCTTATTGCTGGTTCACTTACAAGATGCTCTAATTTTTGTTTGCCACCCAATTTCTAGTTTGCTCCGGAACTGCCTCACCCTGTGGGATTCACTTGCTATTTTTCCCATTTTTTTACATAACTTTTTCCCTACTGTAGCCTGTTGGACTTTGCCAGCAAGTCAAGCAGGAACTTTATGGTTTCATCTTAAGATTGAACATATCCCCTTTTTAAAAAATTGGCTTTGTGTTTCTTTTTGTAATAGACTGGATATGGAATATTTACATGAATGTTTTCTATCACCAAAAGATCTTGGGTTCCATTTTATGTAAAAGACAATTACACAGATCTCCCTAAGTTATTCAATACTTTTTTTAATGTAGAAAGGCAAGGGTCATTGATTCCCAAAAGCTACTCGTAATTTCCATGGGAGCTACTAGAGTTGGTGCTACAAGTAGAACTCTTTTTTTACTAGTATAAACAAACATTAATATTGCTCTTGTAATCCAACCTCCTCCTCCAAATGGAAGTTTATGGCCAAATTGTAGCAATCATGGAAGTATTTTTTGTTTACATGAAGGCACCCCTCCCCTTCCAGGGCCACATACACACAAAGTTTGGTGGGAGAGGGAGGCTGTTTTGCCAAAGGGAGGATTTGCTAGTTCCCAAGCTATGCCATCAGAAGGAGGAAATACTGCCAGTGTTTAACCTTTTCTGCTCTCTATTTGTATCTGAATGCAATGTGAGATGGTCTTAGTAACATTAAATATGTTATCTAAAATGCTGTGTTGATGACTTTGGGAGCATTTATAAGTTAAGAGTTGTGAGAGGGAAGGACAATAACAAGTGCTTCCTTATTGTTGGCTCAATGGAAGTTTTGATAAAGAGACTTCAAATCTTGCAGGACAACCAAACTCCTTGCCCACTGTGAACTGTCATCATCCTTGCTTGCAAGGAACACTCTAGCTGTATTTCTTCCAAGACAGATTGGTTTGTTCTTCTGGCAGTCCATGGTGTATTCAGTATTCTTCAGCAACACCATAATTCAAAGGCTTTGATTCTTCTGTGGTCTTCCTTATTCAGTGTCCAGCTTTTGCATGCATATGAGGTGATTGAAAATGTCATGGCTTGGGTTAGGTGCACCTTAGGCCTCAAAGTGACATTTTTGCTTTTTAACTACTATATTCTAACTTTTAGAACTACTACATGACCCCAAAACCCCAATCCTAGGTATATACCCAGAAGAAGTGAAAGCAGGAACGCAAATAGAAACTTGTACACCAATTTTCATTGCATCACATTTCACAGTAGCCAAAAGGTGGAAACAACCCAAATGTCCATCAACACATGAATAGATTGAATAAGACAAAAGACAGGCATCTCCATTGTGGGTATTATCTTGAGTGATCTGTGCCGCCTAGAGGCAGCTTGATCAAAAAAGGGAGACAGGAATGAATAAGCAAACCTTAAAACTGGGACTGCTTGGCATGACTGAAATGGGTAATCCCAGACCTACAATGAAATTCTACTTTAAATTAAGCTGCAACTAGGCTTGAAGCCTGCCTCTGCCATCCTACAAAGACAGTTTAGCCTTTTGTGAATTTTTCAACTGTTTGTAACACAAAGGGTGCAGAGATCCCGGCCTTAGCTTATGTAAATAATATTGCTATCCAGTGAATGTCTAGGCCCTAACTCACTCCCTCCTAGCCAGATGAGCAGTGTTTACATTTCCAAAGGCTTCAAGTTAGAGCCAATTTAATCTGCTTCCTAACCAAATGGTTGACGTTTACATTTCAAGGATTCCAACTAAGATTAAACTGGTATACAATCAATCACTAAACCCCCATATCAGAAATGTTTATATCGATTGCTTTAAAAATATTGTTTTAGTCAAGAAATTGATGTTAGGTAAGTTTATAGTGTAATAACCCCTTGAAATTTTTTCCTTCCTTCCCCTGTACTCCCTTGACATGAAACCATTTTTTGTTTGTTTGCTCTGCCTGATGAATACCTCACTGCTCTCCCTGCAAGCCAGAACACACACTGCCTCTTGTTTGAGTGCCCATGTGATTCTCCACTTTGTGAAATGATCTTACTTGTCTTTTTCCTTCAATAAAATTCTTTGTCATAATTTCTAGCAGAGCATCAGTCTAGTGTTTTCACTAGGACATTTCTTGGTGACCACGAAGGGAGCCAAAGGAGATTTTACCTCTGCAGCATCCGGGACAGCGAGAAACTTGGAGCATCTGGCACCAGCAAAGGTCTCTTGGGCCTGTTCGCTTTCCTTGGGCTACTGGAAGTTGCCACAGATAAACACCTCTTGGGTCTGAGCCCTGCTTACTTTGCATAGAGGCTCTCTGATTTTTGTTGAAAGACTTGTCTTCCTCTATTCCCCCTGTCTTTTTAAACAGAACATAAGTTCCTTTGATTTTAGGTACCTTATGGTCATTGCTTAGGGAACTCAGAACCATAAGAAGCCGCATTTCACAGCTCTGCAGCATTCCTTTATTAAGGATATTAACCAGCTCTGAGAAACTGAAAGCTCTGACCTTTTCTCTGAAAAGCTACTGAAGCTAACCTTACACTGCCTTTGGAAATATAGGAAATGCCAAATCTAAAAGCAATGTCGAGACTCCTCCAAAAACTCCCGTTCATTCTATGAATAAGCATTATGGTGCTTCTGTTTGCTTATTTTTATCTGCTTGGTATGAGTTGACAAAAGGCAGTTTGAATGAGTGGACACTTTATGGGACATTTAAACTTTCTAAGTTAACTTTCCTGCGCAGTGAGTTAGAACAAAAGGGGTTCTGGATTAAAAAAAGAAAAAATTTCAATGGGACTTTTTTTTCTGATTGGCAATTCGAGGACTCTAAATGACATAAACAAAGTATGTGTGATGGATAAGGTTGTGTATCAACTTGATTGCGCCATGATTCTCAGTGGTTTGGCAGTTATGATGTAGTTTGGCAGCTTTATAATGATGTAATAAATTCCATAATGAAATCGGATATAATGTAATCACCACCATGATGAGATCTGCCATGAGCAGCCAGTCAGTTGAAAGGGAGTTTCCTTGGGGGTGTGACCTGCATCCAATAATGCGGACTTTCTGGCAAAACTCACTGCCTTTTGCTTGCTCTGGATCCTGCTTCTGGCTCTTCACCTGACCTCTGGTTCTTAGGACTTGAGCTAGCAGCTTACCTGCCAATCTTGGGATTCATCAGCCTCCGCACCCTGTGATCCAGTGGCCTGCCATCTTACCTGCCAATCTTGGAATTTGTTGGCCTCCACAGCCTGTGAGCCAGAGGTCTGTTGCCTGACCTTCTGATCTTGGGTTCACCAGCCTCTGCAGCTATGAGATTCAGGAGAAGCCTCTAGCCTGACCCACAGACTTAGGACTTTCCAGCCTCTTCAACCATGTTAGCATATGTATATATATATATATATATATGTATATATATATATATATGTGTGTGTGTATATATATATGTACTTTGCTGATTTTACTTCTCTAGAGAACCCAGCCTCAGGCAGTTGATAAGGTGGATTTTGAGAAATATGATCTGGTAATACAAGCCACCAATGAGGCAAGTGGCCCTCTGTCACCACCGTTCTACAGTATGACAATATAGCAATGAGAGCTAGATAAATAATTTCTTACAGGTACCTTTCCATTGGGTTACATAGGGACCCTCTGGTTTTCCAACTATGACACAGAAAACCAAGAAAAAAAAAACCATAAGGGTTCCCTAACCACCACACAGCATCACCTCGGATCAAGGAACTCACCTCACAGCAAATGAAGTACAGCAGTGGGCCCATGCTCATGGAATTCACTGGTCTTACCATGTTCCCCATCATCATGAAGCAACTGGCTTGATAGAATGATGGAGTGGCCTTCTAAAGATAACAATTACAGCACCAGATAGGTGGCAGTACTTGGCAAGGCTGGGGCAATGTCTCCAGGCTGTATATGCTCTAAACCGGCATCCAGTATATGGTCCTGTTTCGCACATAGCCAGGATTCATGGGTCCAGGAATCAAGGGGTGGAAATGGGAGTGGCACCATTCACTATTACCCCTAGTGACCCACTTGCAAAACTTTTGCCTCCTGTCCCTGAGATCCTATGCTCTGTGGGTCTAGAAGTCTTAGTTCCAAAGGGAGAAATGCTCCCACCAGGAGACACAACATTGATTCCATTGAACTGGAAGTTAAGAATGGCACCTGGCCACTTTGGACTCTTCATGCCTCTGTATCAACTGTCGAAGAAGGGAGTTATTGTATTGGCTGGTGTGATTGATCCTGATTACCAAGAGGAAATCAGATTGATATTACATAATGGAGGTAAACAAGAGTATGTCTGGAATACAGGAGATCCCTTAGACATCTTAGTGCTACCATGCTCTGTGATTAAAGTCAATGGAAAACTATAGCAACCCAATTCTGACATAACTGCTAATGGCCCAGACCCTTCAGGGATGAAGGTTTGGGTCACCCCACCAGGCAAAGAACCACTACCAGCTGAGGTGCTTGCTGAAGGTAAAGGGAATATGGAAGGTAGTTCTAAATACCAGCTATGACCACATGACCATTTGCACAAATGAGGACTTTAATTGTTATGAGTATTTCTTCCTTGTATGTGTGCATCAAATATTGTTTTCCTCATTTATAAAATAGAAGATGTAAACAGGGCTAGTGTGTTTTCAGTTGTACACATGTTAGTTGTATCATGTTTGGTGCAAGTATGACTATAATTGTCTCTAGAGATCATGTATGGTTTAGGGAGATGTGTATGGGTGCCGAGTTGACAGGAGGTGGACTGTGATGGTTAAGGTTTTGTGTCAACTTAGCTGGGACATGATCCTCAGTGGTTTGGCAGTTATGACATAGTTTTGTAGTTATGTAATGATGTTGTCGCCTCCATAATGACATCTAATATAATCACCTCCATGATGAGATCTGCTGTGAGCAGCCAATCAGTTGAAAAGGATTTTCCTTGTGGGTGTGACCTGCATCCAATATATGTGGACTTTCTGGCAAAGCTTGCTGGCCTTTGCTCACTCTGGATCCTGCAGCTGGCTCCTCACCTGACCTCTGGTTCTTGGGATTTGAGCTAGCAGCTTACCTGCCAATCTTGGGATTCATCGACTGACTGCAGTCTGACCTGCTGATCTTGGGTTCGCCAGCCTCTGCAGCTACGTGATTGAGGAGAAGCCTCTAGCCTGACCCACAGACTTGGGACTTTCCAGTCTCTACAGCTGTGTGAGCTATTTCCTTGATATAAATTCCTCTCTGTATATGTAAATACACTTCACTGATTTTGCTTCTCTAGACAACCCAGCCTAAGACAGTAAGATAGCCTCTTTACAGAATTACATTTCAATTTGACTGAACAGAATAAAGAATTGAAGAATTTAATTTCTAAATTAACTAGGAAAAATAAAGAATTAGAAAGCCAGAGCTCTGATGTACTTAACACCCCTCACTGCAGCTCCCTCTGCCCCCTCCCCCGCCCCACCACCACCACCAGGAACCTCTTCTGTGTATCGTCCTCTGCCTCTTCATCCATCTGGAAACTCTCTGTTTGAACTTCTTTTCTTCTCAGAAGGAGAATTTGCTAACTATTCAAAGCCAGAAAGACCAAAATTAGAGTCAATAAAGTGTCCAGAGGCAGAAAGATCAAAATCAGAAAGTTCAGAGCCAATTCCTGAAATGCCTTTTAAAATTTGCCCTGCAGAAACTGGAGTGGGCACTAGAGAAAATCCAAAGAACACTGCCATTTCTTTCATCCCCTGGACTCATACATAGCACTGCTAAAGATTTTCCAAATTTACATGAGGACCCTTATAGATTTGCTAAATAATTCGAGGTCCTTATTAATGCTTATCAGCCCAGATTATCTGATTTGTATTAAAGAGTCCATATGTTAGTTGGCCCTGGGGAAATCAAATTGTGGTTAGAATGTACTGAATGGAAAACCCCCCAAGATGATTTAGCTTTATACATAGACAAAATGGCCTACGTTCTTCTTGAAGATGCTTGAGGCAGGGCCAAAAAGCTATATGAGGTAACTCTTAAGGCCTTTCCCCCAAACAGACAAAAGTCCATTCTTGTGTACAAGGTGAAGATGAAAGTCTTTGTGATTATCAGTCCTGATTATTCCAGAAGTTTTTGGAACATTCTAGATTGAACCCTTCAGATGAATGAACAAAAGGGGTCTTTAATGCAGTATTTATTTCTGACCTCAAACCTGAAATGTCAGCCCTAGTTAAGACATATTGTTTAGATTGGAAGACTACTTCCACTACGGAACTAGTTAGTTTAGCCCATGAGCTTGCCCAAACTTTAAAAACAAAGCAAACTGCACAGGCTAACAAACAAATGAATGGCCCTTCAGTTACAACAGCTGCAAGGGCCCACTCAGAAAAGGAATTTTAAACCCTCCAATGGCCCCAAAACTGGTCATTGCCATTATTGCAAGAAACCTGGCCACTGGAAAAACAAATGCCTTAAGTTAAAGAATGAACAGAAGGTTTCAACCCCAATCTCAGCTCCTTCCCCTGTTCAGAATGAAGGGGCTCCAGGGACAAAACAGGGACTTTTCCTATGGTACCTCTAAACCCTTAAAGACAAACAATTGTGTATATTAATACATTTTTTAATTAATTCAGGAGTTACACTGTCTGCAGTTAATCCCGTGTGCCTTTTAAAGCACCTGTCAAGGAGCACAAAAACTTCTAAAATCATGGAAGTTACTAATAAAGTACAAACATTATTTCATTCTCAACCTATGAGCCTATCTCTCTTGGCCCAATAAAAGATTTACATCTCTTTTTACTGAATTCTAAAACTGATGTTATAGAAAGAGATATTTTATCTAAATGAAATTGCCGTTTACAATTTAGTGAAAAGGGAGAAATGTTATTAATTGTATCTAAGACTCAGAATTTAGGGATGGATAACATTCAAAAGGAAGAGGCTATCTGCCACATGCAAGCCCTTACTATGCCTCTTCAAAATTCTGGCCCAGCAAACTCTCTTCCCCCTTAAAGTATTTCTCAGGTCCCTGAAACTTTGTGGGCCATGACTTCTAAAGACGTAGAGTCCTGTCCACTGAATGTATTAAAATTCAAGTGGACACCTCTAAACCCTTGCCCAGATTCCCCAGTACCTGCTTAAAGAAGAAGCAAACGAAATAACTCCTATAATGCAGGATTTTCTTTCTAAATGCTTAATCATTCCTTGCACCAGTCCTTATATCACTCCTATCCTTCCAATTAGAAAACCCAATGGTTGAGGTTGGAGGTTTGTTCAGGAATTGTGTGCAATAGACTGCATTGTTATTCCTAGGTACCCTGTTGTCCCTAATCTACATCTACTACTTTCCAGTGTTCTTCCTGAAGCAGTATGCTTTACTGCTGTAGACCTTTGCAGTGCATTTTTCAGCATCCCTGCCAAACCTGAAAGTCAAAAGCTGTTTGTTTTTACTTGGGAAAATCAACAACTTACCTGAAATGTCATGCCTCAAGGTTTTACAGAGGCTTCCAATGAATTTTTTCAAATTTTGCATCCAGATTTGCAACCTTTGCAATTTCCAAATAAATCTACCTTTTTACAATATGTCAATGTGTGCTTCATCTCTCAACAGGCTTGCTTGGAGGACAGCATAGCCTTGCTAAAACATTTGGCTGTAGGTAGGCATAAAGTTTTTAAAGAAAAATTAAAATTAGCTCAGCCTTCTGTCAAATATTTAGGTCACTTAATTCCTGCAGAAGGCATATCTATTGACCCCAAAAGGAAAGAAGCTATTACAACCTTTCCTCTGCCTAAAACGGAGACAATTAAGAGGTTTTCTAGGACTTAGTGGTTATCGTGGAGCCTGAATTCCTAATTATTCTCTCATGGCACAACCTTTATATAAATATTTGAAAGCCTCTGAGCCTGGTCCATTCTGTCTTACCCTAGAAAATCAAGGGGCAATAACTAAGTTAAAAGAAGCTTTAATTAAAATGTCCATTTTGGGGTTCCCTTTAATTATCATTTAGACTTCACACTTTTTGTACATGAAGATTCTAGTAATATATTAGGTGTTCTTATACGAACACGGAGGACAAAATAGGCCTGTGCGTTACTATAGCCTGCAGCTGGACCATGTAGCCAGGACCTACCCCTCTCCCCTCTCCTGCCCCCCGTTGCATTAGGGCAGTGGCTGCTATAGCAAAATTAGTGGAAAACATGGCAGATAGTTTTAGGAAACCTTTTAAACATATATGTACCCCATGCTGCATCTTCATTGCTTCTGCTTTAACCCAACATCTGTCTGCCAGCAGACTCACTTATGAAATCCTTCTCTTGGCAGCATTTAATATTAGATTACATACAGTAGCTACTTTAAACCCAGGTACTCTTCTCCCTACAGATGATAAGGATAACTGTCCTCCCCATGATTGTTTAGATTTAACCGAGCAGCTTCTGACTCCTCGTAGTAACTTAAAGGAAACTCCTTTAACAAACCCTGATATGATATTATTTATAGATGGCTCTTATTTGAAACCAACTCCTAGCTCTCACTATCAGGCTGATTATGCTGTTACAACTTCTACCAAAGTCCTTGAAAGCCAGCCTCTCCCTAAGGCCACTTCAGCTCAACAAGCTGAACTTATTGCTCTTACCAGAGCAGGTAAACTTGCTACAATAAAGTCTGTAAATATTTTTACAGATTGAAAATATACACTTAGAATTATTCATAATATTGCAATATTATAGAAACAAAGAGGGATTTTTAACCTTCTCTGGTAACACTATTAAAAATTGGGCTTTAATAGCAGACCTATTGGATGCCTTGCTGCTCCCTTCTAAAATTGTAATTAAAATACAAGCAAACCAGCCGAAGGGAGTGCCCTAAACTGAAGAAATTAAGGGAAATAGTCTTGTTGATACAACCACTAAATAAGCTGCTTCCCAAGTTATTGTTGCCCCTGTTTTAACAAAAAGGTGTGTAAACAGGCCTTTGGAAAAACCTATAGGGAACTATTTTCATAAAACAACTAGTGTATTTGCATCCACCAAAGAGAATCTTTTAAAACGTCAGCAATTGTCTCAATCTAATGAAATTGGAACATGGAAAAAGTCAGGCTATTATCAAGATCCTGACACTAAGCTATGTTTAAGACCTAATGCCAGAATTGTTCTTCCTAAGCTTTTACACGTTCCTATGATGAGGACTCTACTTTAGAACACTCATCTAGGAAGAGATAAAAAAAAATACTGGTGGGAAAAATTTTCTGAGGCAGCTAAGCATGTGGCTCCCCACTGCTCTATCTGCCCTCATTACAACCCTGGGAATCATCTTAAATTTTCCCCTAAACAATACCCTTTGCCTGCTGGGAGCACCAAAAGTTCTTTGCAATGATCAGGGAACTCATTTTAGTGAGAAAATTATTCAAGAATTATGCCAAGGTTTCCCCATATACCAGAGATTACATAGCCCTTATCACCCACAGTGCTCTGGGCTTGTAGAAAGAACTAATGGTATAATAACTTGCTAAGCTTTCTAAGTCCTTAGGTTTGTCTTGGACTAAAGTTCTCCCTTTAGTCCTCTTAAATTTAAGAAGCACTCCTTTCAGACATCATAAACTTACTCCTTATGAAATACTGGAAGGCCCATGATCCTTCCCTACATTGTCTCTACTGACCTAATTTAGTATAACTTGAATTATTAAAAAATTGTCAGTCTTTAATGCAATACTCTAAGACATATTTTTCACAAATTAATGAGACATTTAAAAAGGGAAAACCTGATTCTCCTCCCTTAGTTAATATTACCCTAGGAAATTATATATATTGGAAAAGGCAACAACTAAAAGATTCTTTAAAACCCTGATGGAAGGGACCTTATCTTGTCCTTTTAACTAACCCTTGCACAATTAAACTAAAAGGAATTAACCCTTGGATTCATTTATCACAGTTGAAGAAAGCTAAAACGCCAATTTGGACTTGCCAGCCAACCGGAAATTTGAGACTCAGACTGAAGCAGCGCCCCAGTGACCAAAAGCAAGCAGCTTCAAAGCTAAGCCGCTGACTTCAACATCACTGAACGAGATCACACACAAGCTGCTGGAATCTATGAACTCTAGTTATTAACTGTTGGTATTTTAGTAATCTTAACTATTTTTTCTCACTTGTGGAATTATTTCTTAATAGCTTTAATAATCATTAAATACCTTTAATTTTAACCCAGAAGTTAAATCTTTTTATTCCTTATGCCAGTAATTGAAATTATAACACTTGTTTAATGTTTATAACTTTTAAAATATTTTTTTACCTAAATTCATTGCCTAGTGAATTACTAAAAAAAAGTGTTCCACACTCATTAATTTATCTTTGCTTTTACAATATTACTTTAGTTAACCTTTTCTCCATTATGGTTTATAATAAATTTCTTCTTTCTGTTAGTTATAACCACCACTGTTGCCTAGAAAGAAAATAATGCTTTTATCAAGTTAGATTAACTGGTCACCAGCACCAGCAATTTAACAGAATGTTGGGTATGTCACTCTGCCCTGCAATCCACACAGGATTATACTAACCCTCTCACCGTACCAGTCCTCGACTATAAGTTCACACCTAATTTTACTATTAATTTAAAAATAAAACATTTAAACATGCCATTCATATCAAACTATGACTACCCCCAGAATTGTCCACTTATCCATCAGCTCCCTGTTTCAGTCTTACTTGTGCATGGATAGAATGGTCTACTCTATTCACACTATGCAAAGTTTTTATTAATAATGCTCTATATTATTACTTAATAAAAGATAACCATTAGAATTAATCCAAAGCTCCCTATTTGTGCACAACTTGAAATCCCCTAAATTTTAAAGAATTATTCATTTGTGATAATTCACAAACTGCATGCTGGTTTTCAAAAGCTAATCAGTCCATTCCTTTTCCCAATATTCACACCAGAAAAGGCATGTTATGTGCCCCATCCAGATATGTAGAAGATCAGCTTGTACAAAAAATAAATCTGATGACTCACCCTATACTTAGGCTTTACCATGTTTAAGTAATTGAAATATAACAGGCCAAGGTACTTTAAGGACCCTGGGAGTTCCCATAAGTATGAATTCATACAATGACAGCTTACTATAGAACAGTGATTTGAAATTAATATCCATACAAAAGAGAGGACTCATTCTCTCAAGCAATCCCATAGCCAATTACGCAGGATGGGGATGGTCCTTCTTATGGCTACTATACCGTGGTTTGGAATTGGGCAATTAGAAATGTCCGTTCACAATCTATCTGCCACTATAGCTCAAGTTACTGATAGCATTGCTGTTGGAATAGCTGCACAAAAAAAAATCTTTAGAATCCTTGGCGAATGTTCTACTAGAATTAGAATTGTCTTAGACTTTGGTTAAGCTCAGCAGGGAGGGGTTTGTGCTGTCACCAATACTTTTTGCTGTTCATAGATAAATACCTCTGAAGAAGTAGAAGACATCTCTAAAATATGCCAAAAGGCCTCCTAGTAACATACCATTTCTCCCATGACTGTTCCTTCCTTTGTTAATATTTTTAGCTGGTTACCCCCAAAGCATCAGGTTTGAGATATGCTCCTTTCTGCCAACCTGTCTCCTTCTTTTAATCATTGTAATTATTATTATAGGACTTGTTATATGTATAATATACTGTGTTTCTCATTGCCACAGCCAACCCTCAAAGATATGGCCATGCAACGAATTATGTATTTAAAAGAAATGATTTTACTGAGGAAAATAAAGTTTAGATCCAAGACCAAACCCTTTTAAGTGCCAAGCTGTTCCTCTAATGTGGCTTTGTTTGTAACACCCCAACCGGAGACCAACACACACTAAAGATGAAGCCTGAAGCTATGAAGCTATGGCAAGGTGAAATCAAATGGTGCCCGGCTACTAGATAACCAAAACCAAACCCACTGTCATCGAGTTGATTCCAACTCATAGCGACCCTATAGGTCAGAGTAGAACTGTCCCATAGGGTTGTCCAAGGAGCGACTGGTGGATTCAAACTGCCGACCTTTTGGTTAGTGGCCTGACATCTTAACCACCGTGCCACCAGGGCTACTAGATAAAAAAGCATCCCAAAATCTTAAAAGCTGCCTAAAGAAAGCAGCCACCCAGAAACTGTAGCATCTGAGGGCCTAAAGGGTCATACAAAGCAGCCATCCCAGCGACTCCAGAGACTCCAAAACTCCAAGTCCTTGCAGAAGACAGGCACCTCCATTGCAGATATTATCTTGAGTGATGTGCGCCGCCTAGTGGCGGCTTGATCAAAAGGGGAGAAAATAAATAAGCAAACCTTAAAACAGGGGCTGCTTGGCATGATTGAAATGGGTAAACCCAGACCTAAGTTGAAATTCTATTTTAAATTAAGCTGCAACTAGGTTTGAGGCAGGTTTGCAACTGCCTCTGCTGTCCTATTTAGCCTCTTGTAAATTTTTCTGCTGTTTGTAATACAAAGGGTGCAGAGATCCAGCCCTTAGCTTATATAAATAATATTGCTGTCTTAATTGCTCAGGCAATTCATCCAGTGGAATGCCTAAGCCCTAACTCACTCCCCCCTAGCCAGGTAGGCTAGGAGGACTTCAAGTTGGAGCTGATTTCATCTCCTTCCTAACCAAATGGTCAACCTTTACATTGTAAGGACTCCGACTAAGGTTAAACTGGCATACACTCGGTGGCTAAACCCCCATGGCAGGAATCTTTATACAGACTGCTTTAAAAATATTGCTTTAGTCAATTTGTATTGGGAAGTAAGGTATTGATATTAGGCCATAAATTGATGTTAGGTAAGTTTACAGTTTAACAACCCCTTGAAAATATTTCCTTCCTTCCCCTGTGTGGTTTGGTTTCCCTGTACCCCGTTGATATGAAACTATTTTGTGTTTGTTTGCTCTGCCTGATAAATACCTCACTGCTCTCCCTGCAAGCCAGAACACACGCTGCCTCTTGAGTGCCCATTTGATTCTCCATTTCACAAAATGATCTTATTTGTCTTTTTCCTTCAACAAAATTCTTTGTTATAATTTCTAGCAGAGCATCAGTCTAGTGTTTTCACTAAGATGAGCAAAATGTGGTACATACATACAATGGAATACTACTCATCTGTAAAGAGAAATGAAGTCTCGATGCATGCCATAACATGGATGAACCTTGAAAACATTATGCTAAGTGAAATGTCAGTCTCCAAAGGACAAATACTGTATGATCTCACTTATATGAGATAAGAAAATATATAGAAACCAAAGATTATTATTGATTACCAGGGGTGGGAAATAGGGGGGAAAGGGAAGTTTTTGCTTAGGGGGCATTGAGTTTATGTTAATGGTGGTGGAATAATTTGGTAAAGGATATTGAGAATGGTTACACAAATGGAAGAAATGTAATCAGTGTCATTGAAGTATATATGTAGAAATTACTGAATTGGCATATATTTTGTTGTGTATATTTTCACCAAAATAAGAAAGAAAATATTAGCTTCTATGGGTCTGGTGCAAAAATTCACCTCTCTGAAGCCATTCGACTCTTCTTTCTAAAGAATCAAGCACCTCAAGTCACTCGATATGGTTTTTAAAACAGAAATTGACAAGAAGAAAATAAGTGGAGAAGAGGTATCTGTAGGAGCTACGATGCAACACAGTTTACTGTGTGCCTGGCACTGTGCTTAACATTTTACATGTATTCCTATTCAGGGTATTTCTGTATCCTGAAATATAATACAACTATTTTATTCATTTGTTCAGCAAATATTTATTGAGTGTCTACTCTGTGACAGGCACTGTACTAGGCATTGGTGGTGGTCAATAAGACAGATGCGCCTCCTGCACCCTGGAGCTAAGCTTAGCTTCTAAGGAGCACTTACTAGCGGCAGAAATTGCACTGAATATTTATGTCCCTTCATTTCATCCTTATAATCTACATTCTACAGTACCTACAAAGGTACGTATTATTAGTCCCATTTTATAATTGAGAAAACTGATGCTTGGGAAGATTGACTTGCCTAGTAAATGGTGATGCCAGAGTTTGAACCCACATCTGTCTGCCTCTTAACCATTGGCTATATTGTCCCCAAAGTGTCACATGGAAGTATGTAATTGTTGCAGACAAAGAAAAATATACCATCTCAAGCCTTCTTGGAAAATTTCACCTCAGAGGATTGCAGAGGACTCCTTAAAAAGAAGCCATTTAACTTTATTCAAATGAACCACATGATCTGTAGTACACACAATTCATAGTGTTTTTACGCTTATGAAAGTGCAAGTTAGATTTTTGCCCCCCAAAACAAAAAGAATCTCCTAATCCTGAGGGTTTAATTTGTAATTTTATGGATAGGGAAAAATAAATATTGCCAGAATTTACTTTTTAGGCTTTAAATTCCTAATTAAAGTTTGGAAACATGGACATTCTGTAAATCCTCCTTTTCCTTCATTTACAATACAGTAAGTCCTGATTTCCTGCTTTAGAAAGTGAATAATGTCATAGGTCAACGTCGGAATCTATTCCAAGGCAATGGATTTGGTTTTTGGTTCTTCTCATGGGATTACATCCTTTCCACCTTTTTCTTTTTAAGACTACTGTTGCTAAAGATTTCTAATGTTCTGCAGTTTTGCAAGTATAGGCATGGTGGCTCAGTGGTTAAGTGCTCAGCTGCTAACTGAAAGGTTGGCGGTTAGAACCCACCAGCCGCCCCCTGGGAGAAAGATGTGGCAGTCTGCTTCCGCAAGGATTTACAACCTTGGAAACTCTATGGGGCAGTTCCACTCTGTCCTATAGGGTTGCTGTGAGTTGGAATCAACCCAATGGCTATGCGTTTAGTTTTTTGGGGTTTTGAGGCATAACTTATATCACCTATTGACACTTGCAGAACTACATGTTTGCATGTATAGATTCTCCATCCATGCTATAAGCTGTTCGATCAATACAAACTGAATAAAGTGTGAACCAAGGGACATCATTAAAGGATATTTAGGGGAAGTGTTTTCTTTCACTATTGACTTTTTTTTTTTTAACACAGATAGATATAAAGTAATCTAGATTTAGATTTTTTTTTAAGCAATAACTCCCCATTCCCCCTCCCTCCAGCCGCTGGTAACCACTAATCTACTTTTCTACGTTTGCCCTTTCTCGATATTTCATATAAGTGGGATCATACCATATTTGTCCTTTTGTGTTTGGCCTATTTCACTTAGCATAATGTTTCCAAGGTTCGTCCATGTCGTAGCATGTATCAGGACTTCATTTCCCTTTATGATGAATAATATTCCATTGTATGTATACACTCCATTATTTTATCCATTCATCTGTTGATGGACATTTGGATCATTTCCACCTTTTGGCTATTGTGAATAATGAGGCTGCGAACATTGGTATACAAATATCTGTTTGAGTCCCTGCTTTCGATTCTTTTGAGTGTATACCTAGAAGTGGAATTGCTGGGTCAAGTGGTAATTCTGTGTTTAACTTTTGAGGAACTCAATGGCTGCACAATGTTACATTCCCACTAGTAATGTAACATCAGGGTTCCAATTTCTCCACATCCTCACCAACACTTTTTATTTTCCGTGTTTCAAATAATAGGCATCCTAGTTGGTGTGAAGTGAGATCACATTGTGGTATTGATATTCATTTCCCTAATGATTAATGATGAATATCTTTTCATGTGCTTATTGGCAATTTGTGTATCTTCTTTGAAGAAATGCCCATTCAAGAATTTTGCCCATTTTTTTAAATTGGATTGTTTGTCTTTTTGTTGTTCAGTAGTAGGAGTTCTCTTTGTATTCTGGATATTAAATCCTTATCAGATACTTGGTTTCCAAATATTTTCTCCCATTCTGTAGGTTGTCTTTTCACTTTCTTGATGGTGTTCTTTGAAGCACAGAAGTTTTTAATTTTAATGAAGTCCAATTTATCTACTTTTTTCTTGTGTTGCTTATGCTTCTAGTGTCATATTCAAGAATCCATTGCCAAAAACAAGTTCCTGAAGCTTTACCACCATGTTTTCTTCTAGGAGTTTTATGTTTTTAGTTCATATATTTAGGTCTTGGTCCATATTAGGTTAATTTTCATATATGGTGTGAGATATGGATCAAACTTCATTATCTGCATGTAGAGAATCAGTTGTCTCAGCACCATTTGTTGAAGAGACTCTTCTTTCCCCATTGAATGGTCTTGGCACCTTTGCTGAAGATCAGTTGGCTATAGATGAATAAGTTTATTTCTGGACTCTCAGTTTTATTCCATTGGTCTATATGTCTATCCTTATACCAGTACCATACTTTTTTTTATTATTATTACTATAGCTTTTCAGGAGCCCTGGTGGTAGAGTGGGTAAGAGCTTCGGCTGCTAACAAAAAAAAGATCGGCAGTTCAAATTCACCACCTGCTCCTTGGAAACCCTATGGGGCAGTCCTACTCTGTACTATAGGGTTGCTATGAGTCAGAATCGACCGTATGGCAGTGGGTTATAGATAGGATCGTGTCATCTGTAAATACAGATAGTTTTACTTCTTCCTTTCCAATTTGGATAAGTTTTATTTCTTTTTATTTCCTAATTCCAGAACAATATTGAATAGCAATGGTGAAAGTGGTCATCCTCGTGTTGTTCCTGATCTTAGGAGGAAAGGGTTCTTTCCCCCATTGAATATGATGTTAGCTGTGGGGTTTTTATAAATGCCCTTTTTCATGCTGAAGAATTTCCCTTCTGTTCCTAGTTTGCTGAATGTTTATATCATAAAAAGATGATGGATTTTGTCAAATACCTTTTCTTTATTGATTGAGATGATCATGTGGTTCTTTTCCTCCATCCTGCTAATGTGATGTATTACATTGATTGATTTTCTTGTGTTGGGCCGCCCTTGCAATGCTGAGTTAAATCCTACATGGTCATAGTGTATACTCCTTTTTCATATGCTATTGGATTCAGTTTGATTTGAGATCTCTTTGCTCGTGTAGACATTACAGCTATGAATTTACTCTGAGTGCTGCCTTCATTGCATCCCATAAGTTTTGATATGTTGTTGAGAATTTTTGCATCTATATTCATAAGGGACGTTAGTCTGTAGTTTTTCTTTTCTTGTGGGGCCATTGTCTAGCTTTGGTATCCGTATATACTAGCCTTATAGTATGAGTTAGGAAATGTTCTGTCCTGTTCTTTTTTTTTTTTCAGAAGAATTTGAGCAGAATTGATGTTAATTCTTCATTAAATGTTTGGTACAATTCCCAGATGAAGTTATCTGGTCCTGGACTTTTCTTTGTTGGGAGAATTTTGATTACTGATTCAATTTCTTCACTCGTTATAGGCCTGTTGAGATTTTCCATTTTTTCATGAGTCAATTTGTGTCATTTATGTGTTTCCAGGAATTTGTTTATTTCACCTAGGCTATCTAATTTGTTTACATGCAAGTATTCTCTTATACTCCTTTTGATTTCTGTGAGGTCAGTAGTAACGTTTCCACTTTCATTTCTAATATTATTTTCACCTTCTCTCCTTTTTCTTTGTCATTCTAGCTAAAGGCTTGTCGATTTGGTTTATCTTTTCAATGAACCAACTTTTGGTTTCATTGATTCTTTCTGTTTTTCTATACTTTATTTATCTCTGCTCTAATCTTTATTATTTCCTTCCTTCTGGTAGCTTTGGGCTTAGTTTGTTTTTCTTTTTCTAGTTTCTCAAGGTGTGAAATTAGGTGATTGATTTGAGATCTCTTTGTTCATGTAGGCATTTACAGCTATGAATTTCCTCTGAGTGCTGCCTTCACTGCATCTCATAGGTTTTGATATGTTGTGCTTTCATTTTCATTCATTTTGTAGTATTTTCTAATTCTCATTGTGATTTCTTCTTTGACTCATTTGTTGTTTAATAGTGTGTTGTTTAATTTCCACATTTTTTGAATTTTCCATTTTTCCTTCTGTTATTGATTTCTAGTTTTATTCCATTGTTGTCAAAGAAGATACTTTGCATGACCTGACCTTTTAAAATTCATTGAGACTTGTTTTGTGACCTAACGTATGTTCTATCCTAGAGAATGACCCATGTGAACTGGATAAGAATGTGTATTCTGCTGTTATTGGGTAGAGTGTTCTAAAAATGTCTGTTAGGTCTACTTGGTTTATAGTGTTGCTGAAGTCCTCAATTTCCTTATTAATCTTCTTTGCAGATGTTCTGTCCATTATTTAAAGTGGTGTATTGAAGTCTCCAACTATTATTGTAGAACTGTCTCTTCAATTCTGTCAATGTTTGCTTCATATATTTTGGGGCTTTTTTGTTAGATGCATATATATTTGTAATTATCTCTTCTTGATAAATTGATCCTTTTATCATTATGTAATGTCCGTTATCTTTTAACAATTTTTAACTTAAAGTCTCTTTCGTTTGATATTAATATAGCTGCCCCAGTCTCTTTTGATTACTATTTGCCTGGAATATCTTTTCCCATCCTTTTACTTTCAACCTATTTGGGTCTTTGTATCCAAAGTGGGTCTCTTGTAGACGGGTTATAGTTGGGTCATGTTATTTTATCTATTTTTCCAATCTCTGCCTTTTGATTGGAGAGTTTAATCCATTACATTTAAAGTAATTACTAAAAAGGAAGTACTTCTGCTGTTTTAATATTTGTTTTCTGTGTATCTTATTCATTTATTGTCCCTCATTTACTCTAATACTTCCTTTTATTGTATTTAGTTTTTGTTTTGTTTTGGGGGGTTGTTTTTGTTTTGTTTCGTTTTGTTTTCTTTGTAGTGAACCATTTTTTATTCCCTTTTAGCTTCCTTTTCTGTCAGGTTTTTTAGATATTTTCATTGTGATTACCATGGAGATGCAATTATCATTCTAAATTTTTAACATTGTAGTTTGAATTGGTACCAATTTAACTTCAATAGCATATAAAAATTCTCTTCCTATACAGCTCTGTACAACCCCACTCTCATTTTGTGTTGTTATCAATTACATCTTTGCACCTTGTTAACCCAATAACGTATACTTATAATTAGTTTTATGCATTTGTCTTTTATATAATGTAGACATAACAAGTAGAGTTACAAATCAAAATACAGCAAAACCGGCCCTTATATTTGCCCATGAAATTAAATTTACTGGAGATCTTTACTTCTTCATATAGCTTCAAATTACTATCTAGTGTCAACCTGAAGGGCTCCCTTTAGCATTTCTTGTAGGGCAGGTCTGGTGGTAATGAACTCCCGCAGCTTTTGTTGATGTGCGAATGACTTAATCTCACTTTTATTTTTTAAAGAGTTTCTCCAGGTACAGAATTCTTGGTTGAAAGTTTTTTTTCTTTTGGCATCTTAAATATGTGATCTCACTGCCTTCTGGCCTCCGGGATTTCTGAGGAGAAATTGGTCCTTAATCTTATTGAGGATCCCTTGTATCTGACAATTCATTTCTGTCTTGCTATCCTCAAGATTCTTTCTTTTCTTTGGTTTTTAATAGTTTGGTTATGTGTCTCGTGTTTATCTCTAGAATTATCCTACTTAGAGTTTGTTCCACTTCTTGGATGTGTAGATTCCTGTCTTTTGTCAGTTTTGGGAAGTTTTTGGCCATTATATCTTCTAATATTGTATACGTGTCTTTCTCTCACTCCTCTCCTTCTGTGAGTCCTATAATGAGTATGTTGGTCCACATGATGATGTCCCACAAGTCCCTTAGGCTCTGTTTACTTTTCTTCATTCTTTTTTCTTTTTTTTCTCCTCAAACTCAAAAATAGCAATTGTCCTATCTTCAATTTTACTGATTCTTTCTTCTGATGGTTCAAATCTGCTGTTGAACTCTTTCTGTGAATTTTTTTCTTTCAGTTATTGCACTTTTCAACCCTATAATTTCTAGCTGGTTTCTTTTAATAATTTCTACCTGTTTATTGATATCTCATGTTGTTCATACATTGTTTTCTTGATTTCCTTTAGTTTTTTGTCTGTGTCTTCCTTTAGATCTTTGAGCGTATTTAAAACAGTTATTTGGAAGTCTTTATCTACTAAGTCTAATGTCTGGCCTTCCTCAGGGACGGCTTCTGTCTCTGGGCCATCCTTTCCTGTTACTCTCTTTTTCTTGTGTTTTTTTTTTTTTTTTTTGCTGAAAATAGGATATTTGAATAATATAATGTAGTAACTCTAGAAATCTCCTTTCTTAGAGTTTGCTGGGTCCCCCCCCCTTTCCTTTTATTGTTGAAGACTGTAGTAGTCCATTAGCTTAGTGATTTTTCCAAGCTATTTTTGCAAAGGCTGAATTCCTTGATGGGTGTGTGTTTACCGAAGTCTTTATTCTTTTAGCCGTATTTAGCTAGTGTTTTGACAGAGACTTCCTTGAATGCCAGTATTTTAAAAAAGAAAGAAAAACAAACAAAATAAAAGCAATAGAAAAAAAAACACCTTTGCCATCTTTGTAGTTTGGCTCTGTGCTGGGACACTGCTTCAACACTTAGTCAGGCTCACACTGAACCTAGAGATCAGCCTAAGGTGAAAGCTGAGGATTTCCTTGCATCATTTTTTGAGCATTTGTCTCTCCCTAGGCATGTATGTGGCTCTCTAAATTATACACAGGCACCTTCAAATGCCCCAATATCCCAAAGAAACTTTCTCCTTGGTTTTTTTGACCTTGACCCCATGCTTACCATAGTATGTCTCAATTGCCCTGTTTTGACTCATGTGTCCACAGGACCCTCAGTGTGTCTTACACTGCCTTTGTCTATGCCTGCCACTCTCCCACCCTGAGCAGGCTCCAAAATGGACAAAACAGAGACTAGCACTTTGCTTCAGTACTTTAGGTAACCACTTGACTGATTCAGACAAACCAATACAATAATTTGTGCTCTACTCACTCCAGAACCAGAGACCAGCATTCCAGGCTAGGAATGTGGATGGCTGCTTCAAGCTGGCTGCAGAGCCAGGGCAGGAGTGGGGCAAGAGCCAGTAATAAAAAAAAAAATCACATAACTTTCGTACTGTTTTCACAAGCTTTTGCTTGCTTGCTGTGTACCGTTGACTGTTCACCAGAGTTCCACCAAGGTTAGTTCTGACAGTTTCTGCTTGTTTTTTGATGTTTCTGTGGGGGGATGGGAGTGTGGAACTTCTTACTCTGCCATCTTGGTCTCAGCTGTTAAACTGTTGACTTTTAATGTTAATATTTAAAGAAAAGAAATTTTAACGATGATAGGGTTTTTCTCATTATAATGATAAGTCATCTAGAATTTATCTTCCCATTAGGACTCTGGACTCCTTGTCATTCAATTTTAGAAGCAGATAGATCTTCAGTGAAAGAGAACATGACAATTATAGTTTACTCCTTTGAGCTTGGTGACGTGGCAAAAGCTACACATACACAAGTATTTTAAGAAATACATTTTTTTTTAATTCTCTTTCATTTGGTGAGAAGGAATGAACTCTCTAAAAATTTGCATTTGAGAACAAATTATATAGCCTTACCTTCATTTTCATCCCCTTTTTCATCTGAGAATTGATGAAAATTCTTTACAAAATTATTCTACCTCTCTTCAGCTGGGCTACAGCTACACTATCTTGATCATCACTAGCTCATTTTGGCCCAATGGTAAGGGCAGCAATAAGCTGCTAAATCATTTTGAAATCCTTACACTTTGAACTCAGCCCTCTATAAATCAAGTATTTGTAGTAAATGCTTTTGCTTTATTTGATAAAGTTCTATTCTGTCTCTAGATGATATGACATATGTAAAATTGCCTATTGATTCTGGAAGATAGATGACTCAGACACTAATGAAATTTCACTGTTAATGTTACCCACAGGTGGAAATGAGGCTAAATTGGGCCATTTATTGTTTATAGTTTGATGTGTCTTTTAAAATATTAAATTCAAAAGGCATTAAGTACCTAAGTGTGCAGTTAGTTTGGAGGGGGGAAATACTGCGTTTACTTATCTGAGTTGTCTGAACCTTCAGTCAATGAGCTCTCCCTGCATCTTCCCAGTACTTGTTTAGGGTTGCATTGGAGACCTGTATTTTCCCTCACCTAATTCTTTAAAAAAAAATTTTTTTTTCTTTTAATACTTAGAGTTTTAAATCCAGGTGGTTAGAGTAACATTTCTTATATTCTTCTCATTTCCCTGTCAATCGATGTCTTCCATAACCAATTCCTGAACTCCTGCACCAAGTAGCCTTGGCACCATGACAGCCTCCCACCCTAAGCAGACAGTCTTCATAGGTGATATTTTTTTATTGTTGTAAAAATATTTATAACACAACATTTGCCAATTCAACTTTTTTGTGTACAATTGAGCGATACCAACTACATTAATCACAATGTGCAACCATCACCCATAATCATTGCCAAATTTCCCATCACCACAGACAAGAACTCACTGCTTCCTAAACAATGTCTCTCTTTCCCCCTCCTTCCTGCCTCCGGTAACCACTAATAAATTTTCATCTCTATACATTTGCCTATTCTTGATATTTCCTATAAGTGAGATCATACAATAATTTTCCTTTTGCAATTGACTTATTTCACTGAGAACAAGGTTTCCAGTTTAATCTATGTTGTACCATGGATCAGAACTTCATTTCTCTTCATAGCTAAGTAGTATTTTTTCATTTAAGTCAAAGAGGACAATCTTTTGGAATTCTGTGTTTGTTCTGTCACTCCTATGTGCATCTTTCCTGCTCTCTCATTAGTGCTCAATGATCTCTGCTCCTTTGAGAAAGTGACCTGATTCTTAGGCTTGGCTCCAACAGGCAGCAGTCTAATGAGTTCTGGTGCTAGAACATGTTCTGAAACTATCCAGAAATCAGGAAGACCTTGCTTGTAGATGGAAATTTTGAGAATTACTCCTTTAATGTAGGTCTGTTCTGAAAAGAATCCCAAACTTGACCGCATCTATGCTTGATAGGACATTCTAACATCAAAATTCATGTTACTGCTCTCTACCTTATACCCGCTACCTCCACCCTAAATCCTTCCCCCTTCCCATATTCTTTAGTTACTGTTTTGTCCCTTCAGCCTAGCCTAGAAAAAACTACTGTTTAGACTCTGCTTTAACATCTTATAGCTTTGAATGACTGCACCTGACATTGCCATATACCTAGCAGCTGCCAGGACTGATGAGCTGCCTTGTTGTGTTCTGCTGACATGTACCGTACAGAGACAAAATTAAATCCTGTGTCCACTACCTGATAAGAAAGCCTGATGCTAAGTTTGGCTGAGCTTTGTTCTCTCTGAACGGTTACCTACTGTGATATCAGGAAGGAGCCATGCCCACTGGTACTTAAAGAAAAACTAAAGAAAAGAACTCCTAAAAAGAAGGCATATCAGATAGCCAGCTAACAAGTTAACAAGTGAAAGGGTGTGTGTGTGTGTGTGAGTGACAGGGGACTAAAGGCAATGTATGTTCTTAGAGACAATGCAAGCACAGTTGAGTAGTGAGCTGGAGGTGATAGGGTTTGTATGTGCCAGCTCCATGCAAGAGAATCTTGAGGAGGAAGGTAAGGAGCAAGGGTGGGGCCATCTCAAATATATTGGAGGTGAAATAGAAAAACATCTATCCTATTTAAAAATAGGTAAGCCTCACTAACTCAGCCTAATTGGAGGAAAGCCACTCTGAATTAGGGAGTATTTTTAAATGCATTTTTATTACTTTCAAGCACTGGACATGCAGTAATTCAAACTAGACTAACAGCATAGTACAACAGCTCAGGGAAGGGGCTTTAGGAATCATTTGTAATTAGCATATCAATTACTGGTATGTAAGTGGATGTGCACAAAGTGTATAAAAAGTTTATTCTCTTAAGTAGGACAAACATTCCCTAGTGCAACCCTGTTTACAGTATTAATTTGCTTAGCCAGCTCTTTCTGTGCCAAGATAGATGTATGTAAGAAATGCTTATTTCCTCAGGGAAGAATGAATCGCTTCCCTGTGTTTAGTCCAGTAACTAAGAAGTGGAGCCCCACTTGATTGGTTTGGGATTTCCAGGATATGGAGTTTTGAATTTGCATACAGACTAGAGAGATTTCATATGGAGAAGATCTGGCAGCCATTGCCAGAGACCCAGTTTCCTCATCTGGATTTCATTGAAGTGATCTGGATTTCATCAAGCAACGGGACACTGATCCTAAATGATCCACCAGACACTCTAACATAGGCATGTTTAAAATACATCCTGACCCAGAAAAATAACTGTTAAATATGATGAGTTGGAATTACTCTATATGCAGTACTTAAAAGCAGTAAAAATATGTTTCTTTTTTAAGCCCCACAAAAACTATGCAATATCAAGTTAATGATGAAAATCCATCACCGAACTCTTTCTTGCATACCTCATTGTGTGACGGCATTGTGGAGATTTCCAGTGATTTGGGAAAGGATATTATATTTTGATGAGCTGCACCAGGTGCTAACTATATGGCAGGATTTCGGCTTTGAATCTTAGGGAGGCCCTCCTGGGTAAAGGAGGATGAAGGAAGGGCTAGGGGCATGTTTATTGTTAACAAATCATTATTGCCCACCTAAGTTTGAAAAGCAGAGCAATTGAATTGAAAATGAAGAGGTATCATTTATATAGGGAGTGTAGAAAATATGGCTAGGAAATGAGAACCAGAGATATAGGCCTATATTTCTACTCATATGTATTAAACGGTGCTCTAGGTAAATTGTGAATTCTTCAAGCCTTAGAGAGTAAAAAATAAGTGCCCAGAGCATAAGTACAAGCAGTAAATATACATACAAATGTTGTAACTACAGTTTGGAATGACTCCAGCTCTTTCCCTTCCCCCAAGGGCATCACTAGCCAGGATCTGCAAAGACCAAATAGCTGTTTGGATTCCAATCTGATTTTTTGCCTAAGAAATCAGAGAAGTCAGTTTCGATTTTAATAATATATCCTCCCAACCTCTGTCTAACAGAAAGGCACTTGTGTTTCTGTCCCTTCTTAAAAGTGAGTTTTGTGTTTGGTGAAAGGTAATAGATTGGCAGCACTGGAAAATGAATTACTGTATTCCCAGAACAGGTATAACAAAGCAGTGACACTATGAAATTTCTGTCTGCCCTTAGGGACCATTAGAGTACTATTCCAGGAAGTCACTGCTATGTCACGCTGTGCTGAACTCAACAGTATCCTAGTGGGCTGAAAGAATTAACATAGCACCCAAAGGGCCTGACTTAAGGCCATTCATTTATTCATTCAACATTACTGAGTGTACCATGTGCCTGGTGCTCGGAGAAGACTTTCACAAATGTTATATCATTAAATCTTCACGATAACCCTGTGAGAAAGAGAATATTCTTGTTTTACAGAGAAGGAAACTGAGGCTCAGAGAAGTGAAGTGATTTGTCCAAGTTGCCATGCAAATGCTGGATCTAAGTTTGTCTGAATCCAGGTCCAGTGTTCTCCCTGAGCTCAGTACTATGGAGGTTGCAAAAGGGGATGAATGAGACATATGCGCAAACAATATGCCACAAAGCAGAATGTTATCTGTGCTATATGAGTGGTCCCGGTGGTTCCATAGCAGTGAAATGACCTACCGCAGATCAAATAAAGGGTCATTAATACAGCTAGTCTTAGGATTAATATTCTTTACATCTTCTTCCATTTTTTAATTTAGCTCTCCAAGCCAGACTGCCTCTCTGCCCACCCTACCCCCTGCCCAGATAATCTGCTTGTGGATCCTCTGGCCTTTCAGAATGAGGAGAGTCAGAGAGCATTCGGGTTTAGTGGTGACAGCATTGGATTTGAATTGAAATTAGTGTTCTAATTCTAGCTCTGACGATTCACTCCAGGCCACTGGTAAGGTCCTTTAATTCTGGATGACTCACTTTGCCCTGTGTGAATGAGAATGGTTTATTTCAAAGAGGTATAGGGAGAGACAAGTAATAATAGGCTAAAAATAGTGTGCAGACCTTTTTCTTGCCAAGGTGACATATAATTGATGAGTAGAATTACTTACTACAAGGCATGTTAGAAAGAGATGCCAATTAGAGTCTATGTTTCTATATAATGGACTTATCCATGAGAGAAAAAAATGCCCCCTTTAATTTTTTTTTTTTTTTACAGTGTTAAGAAACTACATCTTGAAAAGTAAGACTGCAAAAGGGACGTAGTTTTATTTTGTTGGGGGTTTGGGAACTTATAGTTTGTTTTTATTTTATGGGATTGTGTTTTCTGTTTTTCTTTTTGTTTTGTTTTGTATTATAGATGTTCATGAAACCAGTACAGTTTGTCTGATACTAAAAAGAGAAACTTATAGGAAATTAACTGTCTTCCAGATATGTCCAAGAGGCATTCGTGGCCCCAAACAAAACGAAGCATTGTCCTCATAGCAGAAGGAAGCCTTCCTCTCTCAATTTTCTGTGTCTCTGAGCCATTTGTAACAGATATTCAGGAGTCGGTGAGGCATTTACCTTATGCTGCATCCCCTGGCAGACTGAGTTTTTGCAGAATGCGTCAGCAGTACTTGAGTTGAGATAGATAGGATTGACAGAATTTAGAAAAAAAAATACCTGTGAAAATTTGAACAACTCCCATTTGGGACTGATTACTGATACTTTTGGGGCTTTAACACAGTCCTCCTCTGAATCTCATCAAATGCAACAGATTTCAAATTTTATCTTAGAAAGGGGCTTTGCTGCTGGCAATAACTTTATTCAGGCTGTCTTTGGAAGCTCAAAGCATTAGCAACAAAATATTTCTCTCTTCTCTCCCTCTGCATCCTACCCTTCTTGGTTTTTCAACTTTGAATGTCTCATTTCTTTAATCTCTATTGAGGGAATTTCTAGAGAGTGCTCATTGGAAACATGAAGATGATAAGCCTGGTCTAGGCTGGTATGCAAGCCAGAAAGTCAGGAGACAACCTGCTGGGAGCAGGGCAGGGAATGCATCCAACACAGGTCTGTCTGAAGGGACAACTTAGGGTCACCACAGCCTACCACCAGCACCGGGTGGAGGCTAACCACTATCTATTCTAGCATCTCATTGTCCTATGATGAGTCTTTTAGTACTTTAATTATTTTTAAAAACAAACAAACAAAAAACACTTTCGGCCCCTGGTATTAGAAGTAAAGTGGCACCAGTGAATGATCTCAAGGCCATACAATAGAAGCCATTGTCTGCCCTGATGGAATAAAAGAAAATAACTATAAAATGTTCTGTTTTGTTTTGTTTTTTACCTAAAAGCATCATTAATGTCATCACACCTGGCTTTTATCCTGCTCTGGCATCAAACCTCTCCCCCAAATTAATTCCTGTAGAGACATCTGCCATAGCCTCTCTTCCTCATTTGCATAACCTTGTCTGAAAATTGAAGCCCTGGTGGCGTAGTGGTTAAGTGTTTGGCTGCTAACAAAAAGGTTGGCAGTTCAAATCCACCAGCCACGCCCTGGAAACCCTATGGGGCAGTTCTACTCTGTCCTATAGGGTCGCTATGAGTTGGAATCAACTCGATGGCAATGAGTTTGGAGTTTGGAGTTTTGTCTGAAAACCAGACTGCTGAATACTGAGAGATAAGGTTTCTCATCAGGAAAATTGCATTTCAAATGACCACCTTGTGTGTTTACAGGGAAGTTACTAATACAGCGTAATGAGGTGCCCACCCTCCCCCTCCTCTCTGGATAAGATATATTTTCCTAAAACGTAAAATTGATGATTTGCAGTGTAGCAAACAGTACTGTTACAGGGACTAGGTAAACTCCCAAAAGCAATCTGGAGTGACAGTTCATTCATTATTCATTTAATGACTTTTTATCGAATGTATAAAGTATTGATTCTACCCTCAGGGAAGTTAGCGAAAATTTAAGAATTTGATAGACACACAAACACATATATATACACAAATTCATATTCACACACATTAAAATAAAACAAAGAAAGTTATAAGAACCATAAGAGTTAAAATACTGTGGTCATTCAAAGAAGGGAGAAAATACTTCAGGAAAAGTTCTAATTGAGGAGGTAACATTTGAGCCATGTCCCAAAGGGTAGCTAATTAGTGTATCATTCCAAAATGTGTGAATGTGTGTGTTTATAAAATCTGGGTCAAGTTTGAATATACAGAGATTGTAGAAAGGATGCTCTAAACAAGGTCAAAGTCCAGAGAGGATGAGCTGTGTAAAAACAGCAGTGGTTTAATTTTGCTGGACTGTACCATGCGTGAGATTGGAAAAGTAAGTTGGAACCATATCATGGAGGAGCTATAATTCTTAGCTATGAAAATTTGTACTATATTTTATAAGTGTATGGAGAGCCACTACAGGTTTTAGAATGAGGAAATAATGTGATCAGAGCTTATTTGGGAAGATTAACACTCAAAAAACAATAATGCTGAGGCTGCTGCTGCAGTTATATTAAATAATGTGTGTGAAGAACCCAGCAGAACACCTGATACATAGTAGTTCGTAAGTCATGTAGGCAGATATATCATAGTGGTTAAGAGCATGGACTCTGGTGCCAATCTGCCTGCTTTTGAAAACCAGCTCTGCCGCTTAATAGCTGTGTGGTCTTGTACACATTTCTTAACCTCTCCATACTGCAGTTTCTCCAACTGTAAAATAGGATTAACAATACCTATTTTATAAATTGTTTTGAGGGTTAAATGAGCTAATACATGTAAAGTGCTTGGAACAGTGCTCTGTTTTGAATAAAGTACTCAATAGATGTTATTGTTACCCTTATTATTCATGGGAGTGGGTAGAATTTGAGCTAACCTTTAAGGAATGGATGTGATATAGAGGACTTTCAGGCACTAGGAAGAATATGACAAAAAGTATACTTGGAAGAAAATGTGAGGTGAGTGAGGTGAACAATGGAGAGTTCAGTTTGCCTACAGAATAATAGGGGCTAAGGGGTTATTGAAAAATTAGATTAGAAAGGTATTCCTTAGTCAGATCATGGAGGACTTTGAATCATAGACTAAAAATTTTAAGCTCTATCTAAAGACAAAAAACCCGGTGGAGCGGTATTCCTGGTCTTTGAGAAAGGAGGTGGCTTGATCAAAACCATCCTTAAGGAAAACTAATTTGATGGTAGTGTGTGTGATGGAGAGGGAAGAGATTTGAGGCAGAGAACCTAACTGGGAGGTTGTTGGTGTAATCCACAAAAGAGGTCATGAGGGCTAGATTAAGGTAGTAAGAGTGGATAGGAGGGAATGGGAGAGAGACTGGAGAAAGACTGGTAATGGAAGGGGAGCAGAGAAAGGGAGGGATCCCACAGGGCTTTATAGTTTGGAACTTGGGTGACTGAAAGGATGAGGGTGTCATTAGCAGAAACAGGAAAGAGAGGAGATAAGATGACAGTTCAGCGTAGTCAAATGGAGTAAATCCCAGCTGACTTCTTTGCAGAAGTTGACAAACTAATCCTAAAATTCGTATGGAAATTCGAGGGACCCAGAATACCAAAATAATCTTGAAAAAGAACAAAGTTGGAGGACTAATACTTCCCAATTTCAAAGCCTACAACAAAGCTATAGTAATCAGAGATAGACTTATAGATCAGTTGAATAGAATTGAGAGTCCAGACATAAAGCCTCATATTTATGATCAATTGATTTTACACAAAAAGTGCCAAGATAACTCAATAGGAAAAGAATAGCCTTTTCAACAAATGGTGCTGAGCCAACTGGATATCGACATGCAAAAGCATGAAGTTGGACCCTACCTCACACCATATACAAAAATTAAGTCAAAATAGATCAAAGACCTAAATATAAGAGCTAAAATTATAATTTATAAAATTATAAAAACATAGGCATAATCTTTGTGACCTTAGATTAAGCAATTGTCTCTTAGATATGATGCCAAAAGCACAAGCAACTTTATCAAAATTTAAAATGTTTGTGCTACAATGGACCCTATCAAGTAAGTAAAAAAGATAAACAACAGAGTGGAAGTAAATATTTGCAAATCATGTATCTGATAAATGTCTTCTGTCTAGGATATATAAAGAACTCTTACAACTCAATAATAAAAAGAAAAATAATGCAATTAAAAAATGGACAAAGGAATAGAAATTTCTCCAAAGAAGATATACAAATGGTCTAAGGTACATGAACAGGCACACAACATCATTAGTCATCATGAAAATGCAAATCAAAACTACAATGATATACCACCTCACACCCACTGTTGTTGTTAGTATGTGCTGTGGAGTCGATTCCTACTCATAGCAATGCTATAGGACAGAGTAGAACTGCCCCATAGGGTTTCCAAGGCTGTAATCTTTACTGGAGCAGGCTACCACACCTTTTTCCCATGGTGCAGCTGGTTGGTTAGAACTGCTGACCTTTCAGTTAGCAACCGAACACTTAACCACCACACCACCAGGGCTCCTTCAATCATGAATACAATAAAAAAAAAACACCAAGCCCGTTGCCATCGAGTCCATTGGGACTCATAGCAGGACCACCAAGGCTCCTGTCGTGAATAGACAATAAAATATGGCATATCCATACAATGGGCTACTATCCAGTCATAAAAAGGAATGAAGTACTGATACGTGCTGCAACATGGGTGAACCGTGAAAAGATTATGCTAAGTGAAAAAAGCTAGTCACAGGAGCCACATATTATATGATTCTATTTATATGAAATGTCCAGAAAAGGCAAGCCCGTAGAGACAAAGTAGATCAGTGGTTGTCAGGAGCTGAGTAGTAGGGGCGATAGATATGGAGAGTAATTGCTAATGCGCACGGCATTTCATTTGGGAGTGATGAAAGTGTCATAAAACTGATTGTGATGATGGTTGCACAAATCTGTGAGTATACTAAAGGCCATTGAATTGTACACTTCAAATGGGTGAAATGTATGGTATGTGAATGATATATCAATTAAGCTGGTTTTGTTTAAAATTTTATTTTTTCTGGGTTTTTTGTTTGTTTTGTTTTTATCTTAGCCATCCTAGTGGAAGTGAAATGGTATGTCATTGTGGTTTTGATGGCTAATGTTGAAGAGCATGGAAACCCTGGTGGCATAGTGGTTAAGTGCTACGGCTGCTAACCAAGAGGTCAGCAGTTCAAATCCACCAGGCACTCCTTGGAAACTCTATGGGGCAGTTCTACTCTGTCCTATAGAGTCGCTATGAGTCGGAATCAACTTGACGGCAGTGGGTTTGGTTTTTTGGGTTTTGGTAGCCATTTGAATGTCTTCTGTGGTGAAATGTCTTTAAATCCTTTACCCATTTTATGATTAGGTTACTTGTCTTTCTATTGTTAAATTGTGAAGTTTTAGATATATTTCGGTTCTTAGATTCTTATATATGGTTTGTGAAGATATTCTCCTGGTCCGTAGCTTGTCTTTTCACTTCTTTGTTAAAGTCTTTTGATGAATAAAAGTTTTTAATTTGTATGAAGTCCCATTTCTTTATTTTGTCTTTTCTGTTTGTGCTTTTGTTATTACATTAGATAATCTATTGTTAAAAGCTAGGCCTGACAGACTTGCCCCTGCACTTTCTTCCAAGAATTTTATGGTTTTAGTTTGCATGTTTAGGTCCTTAATCCATTTTGAATTTGTTTTTGTCTGCTGTGTGAGGCATGAATCCTCTGGATTAGCAGCCGAGCTCTTAGCCATTGCACTGCAGGGCTCTATAGTATGTTTTAAATCAGGAAGTTTGGATCCTCCTACTTTGTTCTTCTCTTTTAACATTGCTTTTTTTTTTTTTTTTTTTTTAGCTATTTGGGGCCTCTTGCCATGCCATATAAAGTTGAGGATTAGTCTTTCCACTTCTGTAAAGAAAGATGTTAGAATTCTGATAGAATTGCATTGAATCTGTTGATCAGTTTGGGTGATATTGACATCTTAACAATATTAAATCTCCCAATCCATGAGCATGGAACATCTTTCCATTTCTTTAAGCCTTCTTTAATCTCTTCCAGCAGTGTTTTATAGTTTTCATTATATAAGTCCTTCACGTCCCTAGTTAAATTTATCCCTAGATATTTTGTTTTCTTAGATGCTATTGTAAATGGAATTATTTCCCTAAGTTCCCTTTCAGATTTCTCATTGCTGGTGTATCGAAACCCAACGGACTTTTTGTTGTTGTTGATGACCTTGTACCCTGAAACTTTGCTAAATTCCTCCATTGGCTCTAGAAGCTTTCTTGCAGATTCTTTTGGGATTTTCTATATATAAGATCATATCGCCAGCGAACAGAGATAATTTTACTTCTTCTTTTCCAATCTGGATACAGTGTGTTTCTTTTCTTGTCTTACTGCTCTGGCTAGAACTTCTCATACACTATTGAATAGAAGCGTTGAGAGTGGACACCATTGTCTTATTCCCAATTTCAAGGAGAAAGCTCTCAGTCTTTCTCCATGAAGTATAATATTGGCTGTTGGCTTTTCATTGCCCTGAATCATAGTGAGGAATCGCCCTTCTTTTCCAATCTTCTTGAGAGTTTTCATCAAGAAAGGGGGTTGAATTTTATCAAATGCTTTTTCTGCATCCTTAGAGATGCTCATGTGGTTCTTTTTCTTTGTTCTATTGATGTGATGTATTATGTAGATTGGTTTTCTAATGTTGAACTATCCCTGCATTCCTGGAATAAATCCCACTTGGTCATGGTGTATGACTCTTTTAATATGCTGTCAGATTCTGTTTGCTAGTATTTCATTGGGGATTTTTCATCTATATTCATAAAAGATATGGACCCATAGTTTTCTTGTGGTGTCTCTGTCTGGTTTTGGTATCAGGGATATGTTTACTTCATAGACTGAATTAAGGAGTATTCCTTTCCTTTCTATCTTTTGGAAGAGTTTTAACAGTTTCGGTGTCAGTACTTCTCTAAATATTTCGTAGAATTCTTCAGTGAAGCCATCAAGTCTAGGATTTTATTTATTTATTTATTTTGTTGTTGGGAGGTTTTTGATTACTGACTCAATCTGTTCACTTGTTATGGGTATGTTGAGACTTTCTATTTCCTCTTGAGTCAGTTTGGGTAGATTGTGTACTTCTAAAATTTACCCATTGCATCTAGGTTATCCAGTTTGTTGCTGTACGGTTGTTCATAATATTCTGTCTCAATTAAGCTGTGTTTTTTTTTAAGTTTTTAAGTTTTCTTTTTAATAAGCCATAGTCTTTGATGATGAATTGTAGATTTTTTGAGTAGGATCAACTGCCAGGTTCTTCTGAGAAGTTGAAAAAGATAACCAAAAAGAAGATTTTTGGACATGGTGACCCAGAGGTCTCTATACCTCCAGGAGGGCAGTAAGATCAGAAACCAGATTGCAATAAGTTTAGTAGTATGTGTAATTTGCCAGGAAGTGGATAAGTTTGGCAGTGCTGAGAAGGAGAGGGAGAGGTGGGCAATTTATAACCTAAAGGAACTAAGTCAGTAGGAAGGCAGAGACTTAAAATGTAAGAGAGAGAGCTCATTGGTGGGACTTGGTCCTTAAAGCAACAGGAAAGAGGGTTTAGGGCCCAGGTGGAGAAATTAGCCTCAAGGAAGTGAAGGAATATGAGGGAAGACATTTCCAGGTAGAGAAAAGGGAACAGGATATGTACTCATTATACATTAGCTTCAACTAACTCAGTTAAGTATGGGGCAGAAAAAGTTTGATCTGGAAAGATACATACCAAAATATTCATCAGCAGTTACCTTTGGTGAGGGGGTGAAAATGGAGCAAGGGAAATTTTTCACTATTATTTGATAAACTTTTATATTTGATTTTTTCATTAAGAATGTACTCTTATCATATTTGTATTTTTTAAGTATCAGACCAGTTGGAAGTGAAGCGAAGGATTGTCAAGCTGCAGAGAGGGAGTGGCACATACTAATAACTCAATAAATGTTTATGGAGTTTGTTTAATTGGAGTTGTAAGCATAAACTTTAGTGGAAGCAATTAGTTTTGATTTCTCAGTTTTCTCCAGCAGTGTTTAATACCCCAAGAACAGAAGCAGAAAAATCTGAGAGTATAGTTTATCCAGGTGTTTAAGGACTGGTAAGACAAAAAAAAAAAATTTTTTTTTGAAGACAAAAAGGACAAAGATGTGAGGGAATTAAGGGTGCTAGTAAGAGTTTTTGAAATGACTAACTATATTTTCCAAAATGAGTAGTGAACAGAGTGAAGTCAAAAGATAGGCTGGTGGACTTTGAAAATAAGAAAAAGACTAGGGAACAGGAGTTATAATGAGAATAAACAGCAAGATCAATTAGAGAGGTAGAAGGATAGAAAATTGTAGACAGAAATAGTCATTCAGATTTCAAGGTTGTCAAAGTGAAGCATCCTGTACTTTTTTTATCAGGCCCTGTCTTAATTTCTTAGTGCTGCTGTAACAGAAATACTATAGGTGAGTGGCTTTAACAAACAGAAATTTACTTTCTCACAGTTCAGGAGGCTAGAAGTTGGAATTCAGGGTGCCAGCTCTAGGGGAAGGCTTTCCCTCTCTGTCAGCTCTGGGGGAAAATCCTTGTCTCAGCTTCTCTAACATTCCTCTTGGTGTTCCTTGGAAATCTCCAGGTGATATCTATATTTTCCCCATTCAGTCTTGCTTGCTTCTGTGTGTTATCTGCTTCTTTTATGTCTCAAAAGTGATTGGCTTAAGACGCACCCTACACTGATATGGCCTCATTAGCATAACAAAGAGAACCCTATTCCCAGATGGGATTACATCCACACGTATCAAACCAAACCAAACCCATTGCCTTCGAGTCCATTCCAACTCATAGCAACCCTATAGGACAGCGTGGAACTGCCCCCATGTGGTTTCCAAGGAGCATCTGGTAGATTTGAACTGCCAACCTTTTGGTTAGCAGCCGTAGCTCTTAGCCACTACACCACCAGGGCCGGGTTAGGATTTACAACACATATTTTGAGGGGACGCAATTCAATCCATAACAGGCCCTGAAATGTGGCCCTCCTTAGGAATAACTAAAGTGGAGTGAGGTGGACATTACTGTTTAAAAAGTGAAGAAGCTGTGATGTCTAAGAATCAGAAAGGTTAGAGGGTGGATATTAAGTCTCTTTTGTCCAAAACAGTAAACCCATTGCCCAACCTAATGTCTGGTACATAGCAGGCGCTCAATTAACATTTGTTGAATTAATGAATAAATAGTATAGCACTTACCATAGTTGTTTTCCTGTCTCCCTCCCCTACTGAACCATAAGCGCCTCGGCTCTTATTTTTTTCTGCACCTCTAGCACATCACATAGGGAATAAATGTTGTTGTTGTTAGGTGCTGTTGAGTCGGTTCCAACTCACAGCAAGCCTATGTACAACAGAACGAAACACTGCCCAGTCCTGCACCATCTTCACAATCATTACTGTTTGAGCCCATTGATACAGTCCCTGTATCAATCCATCTCTTTGAGGGTTTTCCCCTTTTTCGCTCACTCTCTACTTTACCAAGCATGGTGTCCTTCCCCAGGAACTGATCCCTTCTGATAAAATGTCTAAAGTAAGTCAGACGAAGTCTCACCATGCTCACTTCCAAGGAGCATCCTGGCTGTACTTCTTCCAAGACAGATCTGTTCATTCTTCTGACAGTCCACAGTAAATTCAGTATTCTTCACCGGCACCTTAATTCAAAGGCATCAGTTCTTCAATCTTGCTATTCATTGTCTAGCTTTTGTATGCATATGAGGTGATTGGGTTAGGCACACCTTAGTTCCTCAAGATGACATCTTAGCTTTTTAACACTCTAAAAAGGTCTTTTGCAGCAAATTTGCCTAATGCAATACATCGTTTGATTTCTTGACTGCTGCTTCCATGAGCGTTGATTGTGGATCCAAGTAAAATGAAATCGTTGACAACTTCAATATTTTCTCCATTTATCATAATGTTGCTTACTGGTACAATTGTGAGGATTTTTGTTTTCTTTATGTTGAGATGTAATCCATCCTGAAGGAGTAAATAGTGGGTGCATAAGTCAGGGTTTGAGTGAGTGAGTGAATAAGAGAATGAGTAAGTATTGAACTACAAAGAATGATAACAAGAAAAGAGAGAGACAGGAAAATTGTGGACCAAGGAAGGTGAAAGGTTACACTGTATTTCTGTAAGTAAGAACTTTAATAAAATATGATATGGGGTCACCATTAGCCAGAATTGACTTCATAACACCCAGCAATAACAACAACATAAGCAAATGAAGGTCCCAGGGTGGCACAAACAGTTTGTGCTCAACTACTAACCCAACCAGCAGCACCATGGAAGAAAGACCAGGTAATCTGCTTCTATAAAGATTACCCATTGCCATTGAGTCGATTCTGACTCATAGCGACCCAATAAAGATTACAGCCAAGAAAACCTTATGGAGCAGTTCTTCTCTGTACCACATGTGGTCGCTATGAGTCAGAATTGACTCAAAGGCAACGGTTATAAACAAATGACATTGACTACCAAAGAGGAGAGATTGATGAGAGACAGGGAAGAATAAGTGGTTTTGGAGTAGCAACAGGAAAGTGAGTATTCCAATTCCTCATCCCACCTCCTGTGAATTTTGAAGGAATGGGCATAGTACATTTTCTCCTTTGACTGCTTCCCCCCAACTCTGTCACCTAGTCCTCTCAAGTTTTTCCAAATTTGCCTTACCTTGTATCTTAGTCAAGTTTCTCTAGAAAAACTACTGCATGTATTCTCTCTACATCTGTATATCTAAATATAGAGAAAGAGGTTGACTTACCTCAAAGAATTGACTCACACGATTGTGGGAGGCTGGCAAGTCCAAAATCTGTAGGTCAGGTGGCAGACTGGAGACTTATGCAGGCTACAGTCCCAAGATCCATAGGTCAGTGACAGAAAGAGTGCAGAGTGAAGACAGAGCAAGAGTTCAGCCAAAATACTTATTGTCTGGAGGCAGAATACACCCTAAGGAAATTCCCTTTTCAACTGACTGATTGGTTCCACTACTTTAGATTACATTTTGGAAGGTGATTACATTACATTGCACTGCACTGCACTACACTGAGTTACGTTAAATTATATCACTTTACACACATCACGTCACATTACATTACGGAACAGCAGCTAGACTAATGTTTGGCCAAATCACTGGAAACCTATTCAAGCTGATACATAAAATTAACCATTACACCTTGCTTCCTTTTGCCCTTATGTCTAGAATGGCTTAATACCCTTTTTGCTAACCCCTTTGCCTCCAAATTCTTCACTTTAACCCTATAAGCAACAGCAAAAGTCAAAGTTTCTAATCATTACTTTTCAACAACACCAGTACATATCTCATCCGTGCCAGTGGCTCCCATTTGATTGTCAAATCAAATGAAAACTTCCAGTCTTGAATTTAATAATGTCCACCATTTATTCCTCTGTAACATGTTTTCATTTCTAGTAACTTTGAAGTTTTACAGTCTGTACACAATACCCTACCTTTTTCCCAAAGCTTCTAATTACCTTCTTCTCTACCTGTCTAAGGAGCCCTAGTGGCACAGTGGTTAAGTGCATGACTGCTAACCAAAAGGTCAGTGGTTCAAATCCACCAACTGCTGTGTGGGAGAAAGATGTGGCAGTCTGCTTCCATTAAGATTATAACCGTGGAAACCCTACAGGGCAGTTCTACCTTGCTATGTAGGGTCACTATGAGTCAGAATCAACTCAATAGCAATGGATGGATGGATGAACTATCTGTCCAAGAGCCCTCTTCATCAAAACTCCCTGAGGACTCAGTTTTCCTATGTAGCTATAATTAAAACAACTGTTCCACAAATACCTGCCTTCCTTCATCCTTTTCTCTCTCCTAAATATCGAACACTCATGAATGTTTTATATATATATATATATATATATATATATATATATGCTCTTCTTATACAGGTAGTCCCTGACTTACAATGCATTTGAGTTAAACAAACTGCACTTACCACCATCTGGTTTGTGTGTGTGTGCGCGCGCATCTTATTGCTAGTAATATGTACTATGTAAATGTTGTGCAGAGCATAATTTGCTGATATTATCATTCTCAGATGTTCAAAGATCAGATTTATAAAGACACTGATAGTAAAAGTCAATAATAATGAAAACTAAAAAAAAAAAAAAGAGGTATTTGACTGACGACAGTCTCCAGAACGAAACCCCATCATAAATCGTCATATGTCAATATGTATTGCCCTATCAATTCCACGGTGAAATATCTCTCAAGTCCATCTCATCCTCCCCATCCTTGCTGCCATTGCTGGTTCAGGCCCTCAACATTTCTGGTCTGGCTGGTTGCAAAAGCCTCCTGATCAACCTCCCTGTCTCCTTCAGTGTGTCCTACACTATAGCCAGAGTATCTTTTAAAATGTAAATCTAATCATGACCTCCCACACACACACATATAACGCTGGAGGAGCTTCATACCCTTTAAACAAAAATCCAAACTCCTTAGCCTGCCTGGCATATATGTCCCTTTGTGACCTAACTCCTGTTTATTTCTGGAGCTTCACCTCCCACCACTCCTGTTTAAGCCTTCTTGCTTTTACATGTGCTATTCCTTTTCTGAACCGAGTTCCCTACAAATACCCCCCCATAGCCACCTGCTCCTTGCTTCCAACTCCCCTACATCTATCCCACATACCTGTAAACTCCCAATCTTTTTATTTTGAAATAATTATAGATTTTTTGAAAGAGTTATAGATTTATTGCAAATAAATCTACACTGCATTGCAAATCTACATATATGTTTCAAAGAAATGTATAGTGAGGTCCTGCACACCCTTTCTCCAGCCTCCCCCAATGCTAACATCTTGCACAACTATAGTACAATATCAAAACCAAGAGAGCAACATTGTACAATCCTTGGAGCTTTTTCAGATTTAACCAGTTATACATGTGCATGCACGTTTCCTTGGGATACCATAACAAATTACCACACGATGGGTGGCTTTAAACAACATTTATTCTCTCACCGTTCTGGGGGCCAGAAGTTCAAAATCAAGGTGTCATCAGGGCCACGCTCCTTTTAAAGGCTCTAGGGAAGAATCTTTCCTTGCCTCTTCTGAGCTTCTGGTGGTTCCCAGCAATCCTTGGCATTCCTTGGCTTGCAGCTCCATCACTCCACTCTCTGCCTCCATGTTCACATGACCTTCTTCTTTGTGTTTCCGTGTGTCTTCTCTTATAAGGACACTAGTCACTGGATTTAGGGCCCACTCTAATCCAGTAATGATCTCATCTTAACAACTTTACATCTGCAAAGACCCTATTTCCAAATAAAGTCACATTATAAGGTTTCAGGTGGGCATGAATTTTGGGGGACACTATTCAACCCACTGCAGTAGCTGTATGCCATTTTGCCACATGTGTAGCCTTGCATAACCACCACCACAATCAAGACACGTAATTGTATCATCGCCACAAGTCTCCCTATGCTACCCCATTTATAGCCATGCACATCCCTAACCCCTGGCAACCACTAATCTGTTACCCATCTCTATATGTTATTTCACAAAAGCTACATAAATGGAATCATGCAGTATACATTATATCTTCTTCTGAGGTTAACTTTCACTCAACATAATTTCCTTGAGGTTCATCCAAATTGTTGCTTTTTATCAGTAGTCCATTCATTTTTATTGCTGAGTAGTATTTCTCGGTATGAATGTACCACAGTTTGTTTAACAATTCACCTGCTGAAGGACATTTGGATATTTTCCAATTTTTGGACTATTACAAACAAAGCTGCTATGAACATTCATGTACAAATTCCTATGCTAAAATAAGCCTTTGTTTCCCTGTAATAAATGCCCAAGAGTGCAACTGGATCACATGGCAAACCCATTTTTAGTTGTGGCAGGAACTGCCAAACTATTTTCCAGAAAGGGCTGTACAATTTTACATTTCTACCAGCAATGTATGCGTGATCTAGTTTATCCACATCCTTACCCGCATTTTAACATTATCACTATTTTTCATTTTAGCCATTTTGATAGGTATGTAACAATTCTCATTGCAGTTCTCATCTTTTAAGATCTAAGTCAAGAGTTCCCTCTGTGGAGCCTTTCCTAACATCCTCTGGAAAAGTTGTTTACTCCTTCCTCTGTGTCATCTCTGATAGTTCATTTACTGTTGTATTTTAATTATTTATTTAGATTGGTTCTTTCCCTCTATTCTGAGCTACATGAAGATAGGGGCTGTGCTGTATTCATATTTGTTCCTGCAGCATCTGGTACAGTTACATGCTGGGCACCAGTCAGCACTCAGTAAATGTGTGCTAAGAGAGGGAAAGAATGAATTTTAGAAGTTAATCTTGCTTACTTCCCCCCCCCGCCCACTTTCCCCATTAAGCTATAAACCTTTTAGAACAGGGACCATGCCTTCCTCTGTGTACCCCAGCAGCAGCTCGTAGGGTGCTCTGTACATGTAGATGCTCAATGAAGGCTGGCTAACTATTCAGATGGCTTATCTTCCCCCTGCACCCAGGAGATAAGCACATGAAAGGGAGTATAGATGTGAATATCCGTATGTTAAGGATCATATGCCATAATTTTTGTAACATTCTATTAATCTCCACAATCACTAAATAGTTGTCTCTGTATAGATGAGAAATGAAAACATAACAGAGCCCTTTGATTCAAAGAATACATCTGTGGTCTGAGCACCTTTCAATAGTTTCAATGCCCTGGTTACATATGAATTTGGGAGAACAGCTTTTCATGTCCCTGAATTCCTTTTGCCTTTCAGAAGGATCTGGGATCTTTCTGTCTTTTCTGAACTGCTGTAATTTGACATGTTGAATATGAGCAGGTCATTAACCCCAACATTTTTTATCACTTTTTGACTCTGTATTTTCTCAACTCTGAAGTATGTTAATTTGCACTTGTTTATATGTTTCTGTAAGAGTTACTCAGGCCCTTGAGGACTGGTACGTGTTTTGTCTGGAAAGTAGATCGTAAGCCCCTTGAGAGCAGGGACCTTATAACTCCTAGGAATTCATTCTGGATATTTTCAGTGCTCAATTAATTATAATATTGGAAACCTTACTAAGGTCATCTGCCACGCTGACATCTTCCTTTTTGTCTATAAAGCTTTATTGCAAAAAGCAGCTAGCTTGACTTGATATCATTGAATGATTCTACCCAAAATTACACTCAACATTACCCAGTACAATTTATTCTTTAGGGTGCTTTCAGATTCATACTTCTGGATCCATTGTTACAGTTCCCTTCGCTAAAATACCTGGTTACATGTGAATTTGAGAGGACAGCATCTCATATCCTTGGATTCCTTTTGTGCAATAAAAAGTAAGCCGATAACATCTATACTTTTCACCCGCAGGCCCCATTGATAACTAGGTGATAAACTCCAAGTACACTTGCAATCTTAAGTTACCAGAAATAATCTTTAATTCTGTATGTCTTGTTTTCCCAAGTTGTAAAATAGAGGAAATGTGTACACTATATCCCAAGACTATTCAATTAAATTAATACAAATATTTAAAGCAAATCTGAGTTCTAAAGCAGAAGGGCAGATTTGTTCCTTGTAGAGGATGGAGATGGGGGAAGTTTTGTTTTTTTCTTAAGTGAGGTTTATTAAGCTATAATTTGCATACACTCTGATTCACCCTTTTTAAATGGACAGTTTGATAAGTTTTGACAGGTTGTCATTAAGAGCTTGGCTGTTAACCAAAAGGTCGGCAGTTAGAACCCACCAGCCACTCCACAAGAGAAAAAGATGTGACAGTCTGCTTCTGTAAAGATTTACAGCCTTGGAAACCCTATGGGGCAAATCTACTCTGTCCTATTGGGTCGCTATGAGTAGGAAATGACTCAATGGCAATGAGTTTGTTTTGTTTTTTGTTTTGGGGGGGAGAGGGGTTTGGAACAATTTGCTAATTCAACTATACTTCCCCCCTCCCCAATTTTCCCACCACTACTTTTTTTTTTTTTTACCATCATGCCCAGACCAAACTAACTTATCTTTTTCTGACATTTTGTATCCTTTCTCTCTTCTACAGTGTACTAAAGGAGGTATATGTAGCCTTTAATCCCAAAGCAGTGGTCTTACAGCTGGGAGCTGATACAATAGCTGGGGATCCCATGTGCTCCTTTAACATGACTCCAGTGGGACTTGGCAAGTGTCTTAAGTACATCCTTCAGTGGCAATTGGCAACACTCATTTTGGGAGGAGGTGAGTACAAAGGAAGGTCAAAGGAGAATATGTTGACCTTCCTCCACATTTTTTTCCACTGACACTGAGTTAAACTTGGTTTTCTTAAATTTAATAATATCAACCTGCCTATGGCCCAAGAGCCTGAGTCAATGAAATCTGTCACCTCCACAGCTCGGCAAAACGGAAGTATTCCAACACACTTCTCTTTGGTTTGGCACTCCAAAGTCTGTTTCAACTCCTGAAGCAAAGATTCTCTGGGTAAAGGTTACCTCAGGTCTTATAAGAATAGAGGATGTTAACCCCAGTGGACTTTGACCTATCTTCTCTCACTATCATCTTTGATTCTCAGTTCTAATAATCCTTTTTTGAAATGATGCTGTATATTTTTGAAAGTATAATATTAAAATTCCAAACTTACTTATATATAAGAGTAAACACATGAAGTACATATCTAAACTGAGTTCAAGAACAGCCCCCATCCTCTCAAAAGAAAGCATAAATTTGTTACAATGAAGCAAAATTGAGAGTTCCAAAGAGACTCTTGGACATTCTTGCCTTCAGTGTGTACTGATACTTTGTATTACTTGACCAACAAAAACCTGGGTTTATTCAATAGAAGCGTTTATACATTTGTGAAAGGGACCTTTCACAATGTCAGTCACCTCTGAAGATGCCTTGCTTAGAATTTTCTGTTTACCTACCTGACACAATCTTTACTTCATTGGAGAAATGGATTGGTGTGTTAATATAACACGGTCAAGCAAATCAAGCTTGAAATATATGTATTAAGGAACAGCTAATAGTTTTTTTGGTTTTCTTTTTGCTTTTGTCAACCTATTCTAAAATACAAATTAGAAGAAATCAGAGGGAGGCCTTATGTAGATGAATGAGCATTCAATACCAATACGCAAACCTGGCCCTTTGGCAGCCTGAAACCCTAGAGGAATCAAAATCGAAGGTGCTTACAAGGAGACAACCTCTTATTGGGTTAAAAGCTGGCAAAAATGTACTAACTTCAACCCAAGGAAAGAATAAAATTGATGAGTACTGTGTGACATATTACTTTCCTTGATGGCACTAAGGATGGTGATTATGATACAGGTTCAGCTGTTGTGGTGGTGGTGGTTGTTAGCTGCCATCGAGTTGGCCTCCGGACTCGTGGCCACCCCATGCACAATGGAATGTACCACTGCCCGATCCTGCGCCATCCCCATGACTGGCTGCAGATCAGACCATTGTCATCCATAGGGTTTTCACTGGCTGATTTTCAGAAGTACATTGCCAGGCCTTTCTTCCTAGTCCTTCATAGTCTGGAAACTGCTGAAACCTGTTCAGCATCATAGCAGCATGCAAGCCTTCACTGACAGATGAATGGTAGCTGCACCTGAGGTGCACTGGCCAGAAATCAAACCCAGGTCTCCAGCATGGAAGGAGAGAAATCTACCACTGAACCACCACTGCCCTCTCAGGTACAGCTAGGGGGAGAAAAGCAGACCTTTCTACAACATGTATCTGTGAGAATTCCGATTTTGTCTGAGGCAATAGCCTTTACATAAAGAGCCTGTTATTCTCAAAAGTCTCTGCTATGTCAGCCCAAAATTTTGGTTTTGAATATATAAGCATACCTCTTCTTATGCTACAAGTGTATTCCTGAAAATACTTATACATAAATGGAATTTTTGCAAATCAAGTTGTATTTTATGAGCATCAGAGTATATTATGTAAACAGAACGTATAGCCACTCTTTTTGAAATTAAATAATGATGCACAATAAATCTATCTTATAAATTCAGATTTTGCCATGTCAGGAGTTTTAGAGGGAATAATACCAGTAATATTTAGTAACGAGTATGCTTTAGGGCAATCTTTTTGTTATTTCGATTTTTCCTCTAGAAATTAAAAATTCTCAGCCCCTAAAAACAGATAGACAATTAGTAGAGAGAACCACATTCCCAAGCCTCAGTGGACCCTATTGAGGTCTAAAAAATGCACTCGAGAAACCCCAGCATCCCTTACTTTTCAAGTGGTAGAAAGGCTTTTAAAAAGGGTGACCATATGTCCCAGTTTATACCTGTTCTCCCAGTGTAATTATTAATAGTGTCCTCTGTTACTATTAAAAGTGAACCGTTTTGATGACAAATTATATGGCCAGTGTACCTAAAATAGACCTGATTCCATTTCCCCTAAGCTGCATTGGTGTTACAAAATAATTCAATTTTATCCCTACAGTCTTGTAACTTAGCTGAAAGCTAACATTCTAATGCTGGCATGGCAGAGTGCATCTCTTCAGCACAAAATATGCTGATTATTAGATAGTATAATATGGCTGCTGGGTGACTGTGGCAAGATCTGAAAAGATGGGTCACAGCATCAATAAACAGAGCCTTCCTCATCTCAGTTCTCTTTGATCTGTTTTGTGGGAAAAAGGAATGTTGATATTAAAAGAAGAAAGTCTGTCTCTATCAGCATTTTCTTTTTCTCTTTCCTGGATTTTTTAAGGCTATTTTTTATATCTTCCAATAGCTTTAAAATATAAATCACACCCAGGAGTCATTTTTTGGAATTGTTGCAAAATTCATTGCAGAAACCTTCACATTAGGTGGTTCATCTCAAGAGATCTGGGTTCCAGAGATCTAAATCTTGCTGATAGCTCTTGATGGAATTGTGGAGAGTGCATTCCTCAGGTGCATATTTATTTAGAGATGATAGCTTCTTTAATCTTTGCAGACCTTGGACTTCCCAGTTCTACACTGTACATGATCTGCCTGGTCCACTAAAGATTTCCTGCTAGGTGGTTTAAAAATATCATAAAGGGATATTTAGGTGAAATTCTGCACATTGAAGTTGTGTTTTTTAGCCCTTCTATTAAAACATTTTTCTCTCCTTCCTTACTCCCCTTTCCTCTCCTGCTGTTTTGTGACTATTCTTTCCTAACTTCACAATTCTTGACGGAGACAGGAGGCTACAACCTTGCCAACACGGCTCGATGCTGGACATACTTGACCGGGGTCATACTAGGGAAAACACTATCCTCTGAGATCCCAGATCATGAGGTAAGTAAGGCTCTGACAAGTCCTCTCTTCTTTAAGGGGAAGAGCTGAGTCATCCCACCTAATCAAAATCACATCCTCACCACTCAATACCGTTCTGTTGAGAGACACTCCAGTAACAATAACATACTGTCTTGGCAGAATAGTGGACTCTTGTTCCAAAATATCCAAGACCTTCTGCCTTTTTTTTTTTTTTTTACAAGAGATCTCAAAGGCCAACGCACTTTAATTTCTCGATTAATTACAGAGACTGTGGGAAGGGGTCACCTGTCCACACAGAGAATTCTTCCGAAAATGTGTATATTTTCATCTCCCAGCCTCAAAGGGAAGGGACTATTTTTAAAATATATAAGCTGGGTTCTCATCTTTTGAAAAAAGTCCCATAGGTGGTATGTAGCACATGTTCTTCAGTGGAAGTCCTGGACTCTCAAGTGTCTTTGACTACTGTAAAATTTAAAAGCACGTAATTACTGCAAAGGTTTGGTGTTTTTCTAGCAATTACTGGTATACAGAAATCAGGGCAGGACAATCCCAAATGTGAAACATGTCCTGTGAGTTTTCTTTAGCTATATGAGATGGGCTTTAAGTTTTCCAAGGCAAAGATGTCTGTGCTAGTTTTCCCAAAACAAGCTAATCAAAGCTGCCTGGGGCCTGTGAGTGTGCTGATAATCCCCTCTATTCCCATCCACCCCTACACTTGGCAGGAAGCATGTCGTCACAGCTGAGGGTGTGGAGCTGTAGACCTTAGACAGTACAACTTAAAATAACAAACGAGTGCGTGCAGCCCCACCTTCTAAAGCCAATTCCCAAGGATGGTTCTTTGGTTGTAACATTATGATTTCTGTCAGATGCAGAAGCTATACATGTGGGAACATTATGCTTTTCAAAGTTACTATTATTTTTTAAAAATTAGAAACAAACTAATTGCTTTGCAGTTTTCTTCTAACCACCAGTAAGGTATAATATGTTTCTCAGAAAAACTATTCGACGTGTCTAGAATACAAATAGAAGGTACACTGTAATTTGAGGCAATTTGGTGGTGTCAGGGTTAATATAAGTCTCTTTTCTCAATTTGACTTACCTTTATTCAGTATTTGGAAGCTTTATGAAATATGAAGGTAAGTGCTGTGAATAAATACGATTGCTGTTATTGCTGTGGGAATATCTCAGACTGTATTATAATTTAAAGCACTGGGACTTTAAAAACTGATCAAGTTATGTCAGAAAGGAGTTTTAAGCTATATAAGCTTGGCATGAGAGTGGATTTTCTGTTCCTAGGAAACAAGAGCAAATCCATAGATTCATCTGTATTAAAAGGTTCATAAAATTTTAATAAAGATTAATACTTCCTCTGGTACCTGGAGAAGCTGTGTGCCTTAATGGGTGTGGGCTTGACCTTATAGATAGAGATGTTCTGTCTTTATACTGAAATATTCTGCAAGAGTAAATGAGATATAATGTATGTCAAGTGCCTAACACAGTTCCTGGCACATAATAGACACTTTTGAAATACAAGTTCTCTCCTTCCCCCTTGAATGCTCCTAGCTGCTTATACCCAGACATTTATGACTGTGTCATTCAAAAATTTGTCCAAATTCTTTTTGAATCCCTTCTGTCACATCCTTCTGTCATAAGAGATGTGAGTCCTCCAAGAAGGAACAAAGAAGGAAATTGAAGTGACAGTCTTCATAGTACAATAAGATACCATTTTAATGAAAATTGCCAAAAACAGACTACACAGTGTGTACAGGCAACGATAAGTTTTGTGTCACAATACACAGTTGCACACAGATATCCTTGCGAAACCAGATCAAAAAATATTTACTGAGCACTCATTGTATGCCAGGTACTATGCTAGGTGTCTTGGAAGATACAAAGACAGCTAAGACCTCATCCCTTACCTCAAGCAGCTGGGGAGGGAGGGTGGTATAAGTGCTGGGGAGATATTCAGATATACAAATACTTATAATACAAAGCAGCATAAGAACCATAAGACAGTAGGAACAATGACTATGGAAATGTGAAACAAATACAAAAGGGATACAAAGGATTATACAAAATACCCTGCCTTCCTGGAGTTGAAAATATAATTGAAAAAACTAGTAGATGAAAAGATCAAACATGGCAGCAGTCAGCTGCAGCCTGGCTGACCCCTTCATTGGCTCCACTCTTAGTCTTGGATTTTTGTCCTTCCATCTCTTAGGATAATAATCACCCTCTTCCAAATGCTCTCTCCCTACTCCTCTACCATCTGCCTAGGCTCAACTTCAAGGCCTGTGCTTTTCAAAAGCCCATACCTAAATACACCAAGCCTGGTTGAGCTCTTCCTCCATGTGTATTTATTCCTTCAATCATTTAACAAATATTCACTGGGCCCCTTCTGCTTGACAGGCCCTATCCAGACCTGTATTTAGAGATACAAAGGTTAGTAAAATAAAGCCAGTGTTCTCAAAAAGCTCACAGTATGATAAAGGTGACAGAACATTGTGCTCAAGTCCAGGACATATGAGGAGCATAGAGAAAATGTTTCACCGAGACATAGAACTGAATCTTGAAGGTTGATTGGGAGTTTCCAGGTGAAGAAGGGTGGAAAGGGCATTGTAGGCAGAGGGAACAGAGATTGGAAAGGGCCTGGTATCTCATGGGACCAATGAGAAGTTTGATATGTGTAGAACATAGGCGTATGAGAAGGAGTGGGAAGGATTAAGGCTTGAACAGAAAGTGGGGCCAAATTATAAAGGGCCTTGAATGCTGTACTAAAGAGTTTACACTTTTTTTTTCCTGTGAAAACAGATGAGTTTGACTTTTAGAAAGATCACTTAGTAGTGTGGAAAATAGATTGAAAAGGGGAGAAACTTGAGAAAGGCAGATTTCCTTTAATACTTATAGTCTGTACCACTCATTTAGTCATCTATGTTTTGGTTGTCTGTATCCCCCGTAAGTGCCTAGCAAAGTGTCAGCCACCCACCCAGTTGGTGTTCATTCATTGAATGAACTGACTAAATGAGAGTTTAAATAAGTGTCTCCATGTTCACACTGGAAAACTTCTGTTTTTAAGGTGGAAGATTTAGAAGCATAATCTAGCCTTTCTCTGGGAGCACAAATTAGCCTGTTTTTTGCAGGGAGTACTAGGTATCCCGCCTGTCAGAAATAGATAAATCCATGAGATAACACTAGATTGGCAATGAAGGAAAGGGAGGTGGGAAAGCAATTCCAGCACAAATATTAAAAGTGACTAGAGGTAGGACTTCAAGCATTAACCAAAAAAACCAAACCCATTGCCATCAAGTCAATTCCAACTCATATTGACCCTATAGGACAAAAATAGAACTGCCCCTTAAGGTTTCCAAGGAGCAGCTAGTGGATTCAAACTGCTGACCTTTTGGTTAGCAGACGAGCTCTTAACCACTATGCCAGCAGGGCTCCAAGTCTTCAAACACAAAGCCAGGGATGCCATAGAGCCAGTGATCAGGGAGTTAGTCCCAGCCAAGGAATTGAGGAGGCAGGTTGTCCAGCTAGGGATGGAATAAGGAGGTAATCCCATTTGGAAGAAGATCTGGGCTCAACTGGGAAGGCTAAGAGGAATGGAGCCTACCTGTATGACTGGGCCAGGTATCTCTACCATAAGGAAAGCCCAAAGGTGACATGGTCCCATAAAAAGACCAGTACATGGCTAATTTAGCATAATCATCCACATCATGTAATAATTCCTATGTATAAGAAATGTTCTATTTGGACCCAGTAATGCTATTTGGATCCCATGATCTAAGATAGAAATAAGGCAATCATGTTATATCATGTATATGTATGTGAATCATCAGGTAGGTTTATTAAAAAATTTTATGAACAAAAAGCATATAATCTACTTAACCAGATCTCTTTTAATGGATTGACTGGATAAACTATGACTCATTCATATAAGGGAATATATGCAGCTATTAAAAAGAATTAGGCCAATCTAAAAAAAAAAAAGTTTTTTTTTTTATATAGAAGGGGCAGCACCGGGTAGTATTTCGTTCCATGGTACATAGGGTTGCTGTGAGTCAGAACCAACTCAATGGCACCTAGCAATAACAACATATAGAAGGGTATGGTACTAATATAAAACAATCTCCAAGATATATCATTAAAAAAAATATAGTGGGGAAAAAAACAAGGCACAGAAGAGTGCATATTGTAGGCTACCAGTTGGATATGCATAGAATATCTCTTGAAGGATACTCAAGGGCCTGATGATAATCATTGCCTTTGGGGAAGGAAACCAGGAGACTAGTTGTAGGAGAGAGACATAGTTTTTTCATAAATACTTCTTTATGTTTTAAAGAAACGATTTATTACATAACTGAACATAATGGTTTTTTAAATGAAATAAAATTTACATAAATATAACACACAGATTTTAAGTGTACAATCTGATGAGTTTTGACAAATGTATACACCTGTTTAACCACAATTTCAATCACGATATGGAACATTTCTATCACCCCAGAAAGTTCTCTTTTGCCCCTTTCTAGTCAATGCCTCTCCATTCAGAGGCAACCACTGTTCAGATTTCAAATACTGTATCTTAGGTTTGCCTATTCTAAGACTTAAAATCATATGTTGGATATTCTTTTGTATCTGGCTTCCTTTGTTCAACATAATGGTGCTGAGATTCATCTGTATTATTGCATATAACAATGGTTTGTTTCTTTTTATTGTTGAGTAGTATTCTATTGTATGAAAATATAATATCTTATTTTTATTCATTCCCCTGTTGGACATTCGGTTTGTTTCCCTTTTTTAGCTATTATTAACTATAACATGCATGTACAAGTCTTAGTATGAACATACGTTTTCATTTTTTCGGGGTAAAGATCCAAGAGAATTGCTAGGTCAAAGAATACATGCTTCTTTAACTTTATAAGAAAACTTCAACCTGTTTTCCAAAGTAATTTTGCCATTTTACACTCTTGCCGGCAATGTATGAGAGTTCCAGTTGCTCTACATTCTCGCCGACATTTGATATTACTTGTCTTTTTAATTTTAGCATTTCTGGTGTATGTGTAGTAGCATGCAATTGTGGTTTTTAATTTGCATTTATTTCTTTGATGACTAAATGATGTTAAGTACCATTCATGTGCTTATTCACCATGCATATAGCTTCTTTTATGAAGTCAACTATCTTGCCCGATTTTATTGTACTGTTCGTCTTTTTATTATTAAGTTGTGAGAGTTTTCATATGTACGTGTTATGAATTTTTAAACAAAATGTGGCTTCCTTATTTTCTTGATGATGTCTTTAAAAGAGCAGGAAATTTTTATTTTGATAAAGTCTAATTTATCAAAATTTTCTGTTATGGCTAATGCTTTTTTTGTCTTCTAAGAAATCTTTGCTTACACCAAGGTCATGAAGACATACTCCTATGTTTTCTTCTGGAAGCTTTACAGGTTTAGCTTTTTATGTTTAAGCTATGTTTCATCTTAAATTAATTGTGTATGGAATGAGCTAGGACTTGAGATTCCTTTCTTTTTATCTCACAGTGATGTCCTGTTATTCCAGCACCATTTCTTGAAGACATTTTCCATTCCTCATTAAATTTCTTTGGCACTGTATTAGTTCCCTTTTGCTGCTGTAATAAATTACCACAAAGAGTAGCTTAACCAACACAAATTCATTATCTAACAGTTCTGGAGTAAGGAAGTGCAAAATGGGTCTTTCACTTATAAGGACTTTTGCGATTACACTGGATAATCCGGGATAGTCTCCCCATCTCAAGATCCTTAATTACATCTGCAAAGTCCATTTTGCCATGTAAGGTTTCAAGGATTAAAATGTGGACATCTTCACAGGCCATTCAACAGGCGCCTTTGTTGGAAAGTATTTGACTCTTTATGCACTCTCTACAATGCCCATCCCCAATGTGTCTGTCAATTTGTCGTACTGTGGGGGCTTGTTTGTTGCTGTACTTCTGGAAGCTATGACGCCAGTATTCAAATACCAGCAGCATCACCCATGGAGGAAAGGTTTCAGCTGAGCTTCCAGACTAAGACAGACTAGGAAGAAGGACCCAGCAGCCTACTTCTGAAAAGCATTAGCTGCTGAAAACCTAATGAATAGCAGCAGAATATTGTCTGATATAGTGCTGGAAGATGAGCCCCCCCAGGTTGGAAGGCACTCAAAAGATGACTGGGTTAGAGCTGCCTCCTCTAAGTGGAGTTGACCTTAATGACATGCATGGAGTAAAGCTTTCGAGACCTTCACTTGCTGATGTACCATGACTCAAAATAAGAAGAAACACCTGCAAACATCCATTAATAATCAGAACCTGGAATGTATGAAGTATGAATTTAGGAAAAATGGAAATCATCACAAATGAAATGCAACACATAAACATCAATATCCTAGGCATTAGTGAGCTGAAATGGACTGCAACTGGCCATATTGAATAGGACAATCATACAGTCTTCTATGCTGGGAATGACAACTTGAAGAGGAATGGTGTTGCATTCACCGTCAAAAAGAATATTTCGCAAATTAAAACTACGATGAGATTCCATCTCACTCCAACAAGGCTGGCATTAATCCAAAAAACACAAAATAATAAATGTTGGAGAGGCTGCGGAGAGATTGGAACTCTTATACACTGCTGGTGGGAATGTAAAATGATACAACCACTTTGGAAATCTATCTGGCGTTTTCTTAAAAAGTTAGAAATAGAACTACCATACAATCCAGAAATCCCACCCCTCAGAATATACCCTAGAGAAATAAGAGCCTTTAAGCGCACAGATATATGCACACCCATGTTTATTGCAGCACTGTTACAATAGCAAAAACCTGGAAGCAACCAAGGTGTCCATCAACGGATGAATGGTTAAATAAATTGTGGTATATTCACACAATGGAATACTACGCATCAATAAAAAACAGTGACGAATCTGTGAAACATTTCATAACATGGAGGAACCTGGAAGGCATTATGCTGAGTGAAATTAGTCAGAGACAAAAGGACAAATATTGTATAAGACCACTATTATAAGATCTTGAGAAATAGTATAAACTGAGAAGAATACATACTTTTGTGGTTACGAGGTGCGGAGGGAGGGAGGTTGGGAGAGGGTTATTTACTGATTAGTTAGCAGATTACTTTAGGTGAAGGGAAGGAGAATACTCAATACAGGGAAGGTCAACTCAACTGGACTGGACCAAAAGCAAAGAAGTTTCCGGGATAAACTGAATGCTTCAAAGGTCAGTGGAGCAAGGGTGGGGGGTTGGGGACTATGGCTTAGGGGAACTTCTAAATCAATTGGCAAAATAATTCTATTATGAAAACATTCTGCATGCCACTTTGAAATGTGGTGTCTGGGGTCTTAAATGCTAATAAGTGGCCATCTAAGATGCATCAATTGGTCTCAACCCACCTGGATCAAAGGAGAATGAAGAACACCAAGGTCACATGATAACTATGAGCCCAAGACACAGAAAGGGCCACATGAACCAGAGACTTACATCATCCTGAGACCAGAAGAACTAGATGGTGCTCGGCCACAACTGACGACTGCCCTGACAGGGAGCACAACAGAGAACTCCTGAGGGAGCAGGAGATGACTGGGATGCAGACCCCAAATTCTCATAAAAAGACCAGACTTAATGGTCTGACTGAGACTACAGGAATCCCAGTGGTCATGGTCCCCAAACCTTCTGTTGGCCCAGGACAGGAACCATTCCCAAAGACAACTCATCAGACATGGAAGGGACTGGACAATGAGTTGGAGAGAGATGGCGACGAGGAGTGAGCTACTTGTATCAGGTGGACCCTTGAGACTGTGTTGGCATCTCCTGTCTGGAGGGGAAATAGGAGGGTAGAGAGGGTTAGAAACTGGAAAAATTGTCACGAAAGGAGAGACTGGAAGGAAGGAGAGGGCTGACTCATTAGGGGGAGAGTAAGTGGGAGTATGGAGTAAGGTGTATATAAGCTTATATGTGGCAGACTGACTTGATTTCTAAACTTTCACTTAAAGCACAATAAAAATTACTAAAAAAAAAAAGAATATTTCCAGATCTGTCCTGAAGTATAAGGCTGTCAAATGATAGGATAATATCCATACGCCTACAAGGAAGTCCAGTTAATACGACTATTATTCAAATTTACCCACTAACCAACCAGGCCAAAGATGAAGAAATAGAAGGTTTTTATCAGCTGCTGCAGTCTGAAATTGATCAGGATGCATTTATAATTACTGGTAATTAGAACACAAAACCTGGAAACAAAGAAGAAGGATCGGTAGTTGGAAAATATAGCCTTGGTGATAGAAACAAAGCCAGAGATCGAATGATAGAATTTTGCAAGACCAAGGACTTCTTAATTGTAAATACCTTCTTTCACCAACATAAACCGCGACTGTACACATGAACCTCGCCAGATGGAACACACAGAAATGAAATTGACTACATCTGTGGAAAGAGACAATGGAAAATCTCAATATCATCAGTCAGAACATGGCCAGGGGCTGACTGTGGAACAGACAATCAATTGCTCATATGCAAGTTCAAGGTGAAACTGAAGAAAATCAGAGCAAGTCCACGAGAGCCAAAATATGACCTTGAGAATATCCCACCTGAATTTAGAGACCATCTCAAGAATAGATTTGATGCATTGAACACCAGTGACCTAGGACCAGACGAGTTGTGGAATGACATCAAAGACATCATACATGAAGAAAGCAAGAGGTCATTGAAAAGACAGGAAAGAAAGAAAAGCCCAAGATGGATGTCAGAGGAGACTCTGAAACTTGCTCACAAACGTTAAGCAGCTTAGCAAAAAGAAGAAATGATGAACTGAAAGAACTGAACAGAAGATTTCAAAGGGTGTCTCGAGAAGACAGAGTAAAGTATTATAATGACATGTGCAAAGAGCTGGAGATGGAAAACCAAAAGGGAAGAACACGCTCGGCATTTCTCAAGCTGAAAGAACTGAAGAAAAAATTCAAGCCTCGAGTTGCAATACTGAAGGATTCTATGGGGAAAATATTAAATGACCCAAGAAGCATCAAAAGAAGATGGAAGGAATACACAAAGTCATTCATTATACCAAAAAGAATTAGTCGATGTTCAACCATTTCAAGAGGTGGCATAAGATCAGGAACCGATGTTACTGAAGGAAGAAGTCCAAGCTGCTCTGAAGGCATTGGCGAAAAACAAGGCTCTAGGAATTGATGGAATATCAATTCAGATGTTTCAACAAATAGATGCAGTGCTGGAGGTTCTCACTCATCTATGCCAAGAAATATGGAAGACAGCTTCTTGGACAACTGACTGGAAGAGATCCATATTTATGCCTATTCCCAAGAAAGGTGATCCAACCAAATGTGGAAATTATAGAACAGTATCATTAATATCACATGCAAGCAAAATTTTGCTGAAGATCATTCAAAAACAGCTGCAGCAGTATATCCACAGGGAACTGCCAGAAATTCAGCCCAGTTTCAGAAGAGGACGTGGAACCAGGGCTATCATTGCTGATGTCAGATGGATCCTGGCTGAAAGCAGAGAATACCAGAAGGATGTTTACCTGTGTTTTATTGACTATGCAAAGGCATTCGACTGTGTGGATCATAACAACTTATGGATAACATCGTGAAAAATGGGGATTCCAGAACACTAAATTGTGCTCATGAGGAACCTGTACATAGATCACACAGAACAAGGGGGTATTGATTGGTTTAAAGTCAGGAAAGGTGTGTGTCAGGGTTATATTCTTTCACCATACCTGTTCAATCTGTATGCTGAGCAAATAATACGAGAAGCTGGACTATATGAAGAAGAACGGGGCCTCAGGATTGGAGGAAGACTCATTAACACCCTGAGTTATGCAGATGACATAACCTTGCTTGCTGAAAGTGAAGAGGACTTGAACCACTCACTAACGAAGATCAAAGACCACAGCCTTCAGTATGGATTGCGCCTCATCATAAAGAAAACAAAAATCCTCACAACTGGACCAATGAGCAACATCATGATAAACAGAGAAAAGATTGAAGTTGTTAAGGATTTCATTTTACTTGGATCCACAATCAGCAGCCGTGGAAGCAGCAGTCAAGAAATCAAAAGACGCATTGCATTGGGTCAATCTGCTGCAAAGGACCTCTTTAAAGTGTTGAAGAGTAAAGATGTCACCTTGAAGACTAAGGTGCGCCTGACCCAAGCCATGGTATTTTCAATCGCATCGTATGTATGTGAAAGCTGGACAATGAATAAGGAAGACTGAAGAAGAATTTACACCTTTGAATTGTGGTGTTGGCAAAGAATATTTAATATACCATGGACTGCCAAAAGAAGGAACAAATCTGTCTTGCAAGAAGGACAGCCAGAATGCTCCTTAGAGGCAAGGATGGTGAGACTGCGTCTTACATACTTTGGACATGTTGCAAGGAGGGATCATTCTCTGGAGAAGGACATCATGCTTGGCAAAGTACAGGGACAGCGGAAAAGAAGAAGACCCTCAACGAGGTGGATTGACACAGTGGCTGCAACAATGAGCTCAAGCATAGCAAGGATTGTGAGGATGGCTCAGGACCAGGCAGTGTTTTGTTCTATTGTGCATAGGGTCGCTATGAGTCGGAACCGACTCCAGGCACCTAACAACAACAACAACATCTTGTGTCCTGATACTTTGTTGAACTCTTCTATTAGTTCCAGTAGTTTTCTTGTGGATTATTCAGGGATTTCTGTGTATAGGTCATATCATCTCCAAATAGAGGTAATTTTACTTCTTCCTTACCAATTTGGATGCCCTTTATTTCTTCTTCTATCCTAATTGCTCTGGCTAGGACCTCCAGCACAGTGTTCAATAAGAGTGGTGATAAAGGGCAGCCTTGTCTGCTTCCCATTCTCAGAGGGAAATGCTTTCAGACTCCCTTCATTTAGGATAATATTGGCTGTTGACTTTAAATCTCCTTTTTTAAGTCGAAGAATTTCCCTTTTATTCCTACTATGCTGAGAGTTTTTATCATGAGTGAGTATTGGACTTTGTGAAATTCCTTTTCTGCATCAATTGATAAGATCATATGGTTCTTGTCTTTTGTTTTATTCTTGTGATAGATTACATTGACTGTTTTTCTAATGTTAAACAATCCTTGCATACTGGTAAGGATCCCACTTGGTCATGGTGAATTACTTTTTTTGACATGTTGTTGAATTCTTTTGGCTAGAATTTTGTTAAGGATTTCTGCATCTAAGTTCCTGAGGGATATTGGTCTTTAATACTCTTTTTTTGTGGTGTCTTTACCTGGGGTTTTGGTATCAGGGTTATGCTGTCTTTATAGAATCAGTTTGGGAGTATTCCATCCTTTTCTATGCTCTGAAATACCTTTAGTAGTGGTGGTGTTAACTCTTCTCTGGAAGGTTGGTATAATTCTCCAGTGAAGCCGTCAGGGCCAAGGCTTTTTTTGTTGGAGATTTTTAATTACCTTTTAAATCTCTTCTTTTGTTCTACATTTATTTAGTTGTTCTATCTCTTTTTGTGTTAGTTTAGTGCTACGGCTGCTAACCAAAGGGTCGGCAGTTTGAATCCGCCAGGCGCTCCTTGGAAACTCCATGGGGCAGTTCTACTCTGTCCTATAGGGTCGCTATGAGTCAGAATCGATTCGATGGCACTGGGCTGGGTGTTTCTATAAATTTGTCCGTTTCCTCTAGGTTTTCAAATTTTTGGAGTATGGTTTTTCATAGTGTTCTGTTATGATTCTTTTAATTTCAGTTGAGTCTGTTGTGATATCACCCATCTCATTTCTTATTCGGTTATTTGCTTCCTCTCCTGATTTTCTTTTGTCAGTTTGGTCAATGGTTTATTGATTTTGTTGATCTTTTCAAACAACCATTTTTTGGTCTTGTTAGCTCTTTCAGTTGTTTTTCTGTTCGCTATTTCATTTAATTCTGCTCTGATTTTTATTATTTGCTTTCTTCTGTTTCCCAAGGGCTTCTTTTGTTGCTCTTTTTCTATTTGTTCCACTTATTTTTTTTTTTTTTATAGGGATAATTCTTTGATTTTGGCCCTTTCTTCCTTTTGGATGTGTGCATTTATTGCTATAAATTGACCTGTGAGCACTGCTTTTACTGTGTCCCAAAAGTTATAGTAGGAAGTGTTTTCCCTCTCATTTGATTCCATGAATTTCTTTGTTCTGTCCTTAATTTTTTCTATAACCCAGTAGTTGTTGAGCAAGGTGTTTTTCAGTTTCCCTGTGTTTGATTTTTATTCCTTACCTTTTCTGTTATTGATTTCTACTTTTATGATTTTATGGTCAGAAAAGATGCTCTGTAATATTTCAACGTTTTGGATTCTGTTAAGGCTTGCTTTAGGACCTAATATGTAGTCTATTCTGGGGAATGGTCCACATGCATTGGAAAAGAAAGTATATTTGGCTGCCGTTGGATGGAGTGTTCTGTGTATGTCTATGAGGTCAAGTTGGTTGATTGTGGCATTTACATCTTCCATGTCTTTATTGAGTTTCTTTCTGGAAGTTCTGTCCTTCACCAAAAGTGGTGTGTTGAAGTCTCCTACTATTATTCTGGAGCTGTCCATCTCTTTTTTCATTGCCGTTAGAGTTTGTTTTATGTATTTTGGAGCCCTGTCATTGGGTGCATAAATATTTATTATGGTTATATCCTCCTTCTGTATTGACCCGTTAATCAGTATATAGTGTCCTTCCTTATCCATTGTGGTGGATTTTACTTTAAAGTCTATTTTGTCAGAAATTAATATTGCCTCTCCTGCTTTTTGATTTTTGTTTGCTTGATATATTTTTTTCCATCCTTTGTGTTTTAGTATGTTTGTGTTTTTAAATGTAAGGTATGTCTCTTGTATGCAGCATATAGAAGAATTATGTTTTTTTAATCCATTCTGCCACTCTCTGTCTCTTTATTGGTGCATTTAGTCCATTTACATTCAGAGTAATTATTGACCAACCCTTTGGTTAGTAGCTGTAGCACTTAACCACTACGCCACCAGGGTTTCCCTAATTATTGAAAGGTATTTTTATGGGTTTAGTGCTGTCATTTTGATGTCTTTTTTGTTGTTGACAGTTTTTTTTTCACTTAATTTTCTGTGCTGAGTCATTTTTCTTTATATATTGTTTTTTCCTGTTTTCATTGTTGTTCCTTTTGTATTTCCTCAGTCTTTATGTTCTTCTTGTTTTTTATTTTGATGTGTAGGATTGTTAGTTTCCTCTGTGGTTACCTTAATATTGACCCCTGTTTTTCTAAGTTTAAACCAAACTTTTATTTCTTTATATAGCCTTGGCTTCTGCTCTATATGAAAGATCTATGGCTACCTTATTTTTTAGTCCCTCTTTTTTTATTTAATTTTGTCATCTTTTACATAATAATGTCTGTATTTCCCTGTTTTGAGCATTTTAGATTTGATTTATTTTTGTGACTCCTCCATCTGGGTTGATATCTGGTTGCCCTATCCTGTGTTCTAGTCTTGGGTTGTTATCTGATGTTTTTGATTTTCTAACCGGAGGACTCCTTTTTATATTTCTTGTAAGTTTGCTTTGGTTTTTGCAAATTCCCTAAACTTCTGTTTATCTGGAGATATCCTAATTTCACCTTCATATTTGAGAGACAGTTTTGCTGGATATATAATTCTTGGCTAGCAATTTTTTTCTTTCAAGGTTTTATATATGTCATCCCATTGCCTTCTGGCCTGCATGGTTTCTGCTGAGTAGTGCCAGCAGGTTTTTTTTCCTATTTTTTTTTCTATTAGCGTCAATTCTTTTTCAGTCTTCCTTATTCATTGTCCAGCATTTCACATGCATATGATGGGATTGAGAATACCACGGCTTGGGTCAGGCACACCTTAGTCTTCAAGATGACATCTTTGCTTTTCAACACCTTAAAGAGGTCCTTTGCAACAGATTTGCCCAATGCAATGCGTCTTTTGATTTCTTGACTGCTACTTCCATGGCTGTTGATTTAGGATCCAAGTAAAATGAAATCCTTGACAACTTCAATCTTTTCTCCATTTATCTTGATGTGGCTTATGGGTCCAGTTATGAGGATTTTTGTTTTCTTTATGTCGAGGTATAATCCATGCTGAAGGCTGTGGTCTTTGATCTTCATCAGTAATTGCTTCAAGTCCTCTTCCCTTTCAGCAAGCAAGGTTGTGTCATCTGCATAACGCAGGTTGTTAATGAGTCTTCCTCCAATCCTGATGCCCCATTCTCTTCATATAGTCCAGCTTCTCGTATTATTTGCTCAGCATACAGATTGAATAGGTATGGTGAACCTACAGACTAGGAAAAATATTTAACTATGACATATCTGACAGGGGTCTAATCTCTAAAATCTACAAGATACTGCAACACGTCAACAATAAAAAGACAAATAATCCAATTAAAAAATGGGCAAAGGATATAAACAGACACTGCACTAAAGAAGACATTCAGTTGGCTAACAGACACAAAAGGAAATGCTTGTGATCATTAGCCACTAGAGAAATGCAAATCAACACTACCTTGAGAAACCATCTCACCCCAATGTTACAGGCACTAATCAAAAAAAGAGAAAATAACAAGTGTTGGAGAGGTTTCAGGAAATTGGAACTCTCATGCACTGCTGGTGGGAATGTAAAATGGTCCAACCAGTATGGAAAACAATATGGGACTTCCTTAAAAAGCTAGAGATGGAAATACCATATCATCCAGCAATCCCACTCTTAGGAATATATCCTAGAGAAATAAGAGCTGTCATGCAAACAGACATGTGCACACCCATGTTCATTGCATCATTATTCACAATAGCAAAAAGATGGAAACAACCTAAGTGCCCATCAACAGATGAATGGAAAACAAATTATGGTACATACACACAATGGAATACTATGCACCGATAAAGAACAATGAAGAATCGGGGAAACATCTCACAATATGGATGAATCTGGAGGGCATTATGCTGAGTGAAATAAGTCAATCACAAAAGGACAATACTGTATTAAACCACTATTATAAAAACTCATGGAAAGGTTTATACACAGAAAGAAACAATCTTTGATGGTTACAAGGGAGGGGAGGGGTGGGAAGGGGAAATCATTAACTAGATAGTAGATAAGTGTTATGGAGCTGTCTCAGTCATCTAGTGCTGCTGTAACAGAAATACCACAAGTGGATGGCTTCAACAAAGAGAAATTTATTCTCTCACAGTCTAGTAGGCTACAAGTCCACACTCGGGGCGTCAGCTCCAGGGGAAGCCTTTCTCTTCTCTCTCTGTTGGCTCTGGAGGAAGGTGTTTGTCATCAATCTTTTCCCTGGACTAGGAGCTGCTCAGCACAGGGACCCTCGGTTCAAAGGATGTGCTCTTCTCCTGGCTCTTGTTTCTTGGTGGTATGAGGTCCCTCTGTCTCTCTGCTCAAGATTGGCTTAAGACACAATCTAATCTTGTAGATCTTATCAACATAACTGCTGCTAATCTATCTCATCAACGTCATAGAGATAGGATTTACAAACAGGGAAATCACATCAGATGACAAAATGGGGGACAATCATACAATACTGAGAATCACGACACATATTTTGGGGGGACACAATTCAATCCATGACAGAGCCCTAGTGGTGCAGTGGTTAAGAGCTCAGGCTGCTAAAAAAAAAAGGTCAGCAGTTCTAATCCACCAGCCACTCCTTGAAAACCCTGTAGGGCAAGTGTTAACTTTGGCGAAGGGAAAGACATTGTACACTGTAGGGGAAGTCAGCGCAACTTGACCAAGACAAAGTCATAGAAAGCTTCATTGACACCATGAGGAACTGAGTTACTAGGGCTGAGCACTGGGCTGGGGACCATGGTCTCAGGGGTCATCTAGATCAATTGGCATAACAAAGTTCATAAAGAAAATGTTCTACATCCAACTTTGGTGAGTAGCATCTGGGATCTTAAAAGCTTTCAAGTGGCCATCTGAGATACATCTACTGGTCCCATCCCAACCAGAGCAAAAGAGAACGAAGAAAACCAAAGACATAAGGGAAATATTAGCCCAAAGGACTAATGGACCACAAGTACCACAGCCTCCACCAGCCTGGGCCCAGAAGAACTAGATGGTGCCAGGCTACCACCACCGACAGCTCTGACAGACATCACAATTGAGTGTCCTGGACAGAGCGGGAGAAAAATTTGGAACAAAATTCAAATTTACAAAAAAAGACCAGGCTTACTGGTCTGACAGAGACTGGAAAAACTCCTGAGACTATGGCCCCCAGACACCCTTTTAATTCAAAACTGAAGCCACTCCAAGTTCACCCTTCAGCCACAAACTAGACAGGTCTATAAAACAAACGGTAACACACATGAGGAACATCATGTATACGAGACCAAAAGGGCAACACCTGCCCAAAAGGAATGATGACAGGGCAGGAAGGGACAGGAAAAATGGACGGATCTAAACAGGGAATTGGGGTGTGAAAGGGAACAATTGTTTTGTGATATTGGTTGCAATCCCTGAAATGTGTCAACACTTTCTCCCTTTCCACCCTGGCTTCCCAGTGTCCATTCGTCCAGCTTTCCTGTCCCTTCCTACCTTCTTGTCTTGCCATTCAGGAGGAGTTGCCCATGTAATTTTCATTCTGCCTAAAAAACTTCAGGTAATATTTCTTATATTACAGGTCTGCTGGCAACAAATTCTCTTGGCTTTTGTTTGTGCAAAAAAAGTCTTAATTTCATTTTCAATTTTCAAGGATACTTTCACTGGATTTAGAATTCTAGGGTTTTTTTTTCTATTAGCACTTTGAAAATGTTATTCCGTGCTTTTTTCCTCTATATTTTATTTTGTTGTTGAGAATATTAACAGCAAACCACACACCAATTCAACAGTTCTACATGTACAACTTAGTGACATCGATTACATTCTTCAAGTTGTACAGCCATACTCAACCTTTTTTGTGCTCTTCCCCCCTCATTAACATAAACGCACTGCCCCCTAAGATTCCTATTTAATCTTTCAAATTGCTGTTGTAAATTCGATCCCATATAGATAGTTCTTAAAAGAGCATAATGCTTAAGGTAGACTTTTTGTGTGTGTGTTTTATGTGAAAGTTTACAGCGCAAATTAGTTTCTCATTCAAAAACTTCTTAAAAAAATCTCCTTCAAAAATTGCTTTGTGCATAGAAAATGACGGAATACTACCCAACTCATTCTATGAAGCCACCATCTCCCTGATACCAAAACCAGGTAAAGACATTACACAAAAAAGAAAATTACAGACCTATATCCCTCATGAACATAGATGCAAAAATCCTTAACAAAATTCTAGCCAATAGAATTCAACAACATATCAAAAAAATAATTCACAACAATCAAGTGGGATTTATACCAGGTATGCAAGGCTGGTTTAATATCAGAAAAACCATTAATGTAATCCACCACATAAATAAAACAAAAGACAAAAACCACATGATCTTATCAATTGATGCAGAAAAGGCATTTGACAAAGTCCAACACCCTTTTATGATAAAAACTCTCACCAAAATAGGAATTGAAGGAAAATTCCTCAACATAATAAAGGGCATCTATGCAAAGCCAACAGCCAACATCACTCTAAATGGAGAGAACCTGAAAGCATTTCCCTTGAGAACGGGAACCAGACAAGGACGCCCTTTATCACCGCTCTTATTCAACATCGTGCTGGAAGTCCTAGCCAGGGCAATTAGGCTAGACAAAGAAATAAAGGGCATCCGGATTGGCAAGGAGGAAGTAAAATTATCTCTATTTGCAGATGACATGATCTTATACACAGAAAACCCTAAGGAATCCTCCAGAAAACTACTGAAACTAATAGAAGAGTTTGGCAGAGTCTCAGGTTATAAGATAAACATACAAAAACCACTTGGATTCCTCTACATCAGCAAAAAGAATATCGAAGAGGAAATCACCAAATCAATACCATTCACAGTAGCCCCTAAGAAGATAAAATACTTAGGAATAAATCTTACCAAGGATGTAAAAGACCTATACAAAGAAAACTACAAAGCTCTACTACAAGAAATTCAAAAGGACCTACTTAAGTGGAAAAACATACCTTGCTCATGGATAGGAAGACTTAACATAGTAAAAATGTCTATTCTACCAAAAGCCATCTATACATACAATGCATTTCCCATCCAAATTCCAATGTCATTTTTTAAGGTGATAGAGAAACAAATCACCAACTTCATATGGAAGGGAAAGAAGCCTCGGATAAGGAAAGCATTACTGAAAGAGAAGAAGAAAGTGGGAGGCCTCACTCTACCTGATTTCAGAACCTATTATACAGCCACAGTAGTCAAAACAGCCTGGTATTGGTACAACAACAGGCACATAGACCAGTGGAACAGAATTGAGAACCCAGATATAAATCCATCCACATATGAGCAGCTGATATTTGACAAAGGCCCAGTGTCAGTTAATTGGGGAAAAGATAGTCTTTTTAACAAATGGTGCTGGCATAACTGGATATCCATTTGCAAAAAAAATGAAACAGGACCCATACCTCACACCAAGCACAAAAGCTAACTCCAAGTGGATCAAAGACCTAAACATAAAGACTAAAACAATAAAGATCATGGAAGAAAAAATAGGGACAACTCTAGGAGCCCTAATACAAGGCATAAACAGAATACAAAACATTACCAAAAATGATGAAGAGAAACCAGATGACTGGGAGCTCCTAAAAATCAAACACCTACGCTCATCTAAAGACTTCACCAAAAGAGTAAAAAGACCACCTACAGACTGGGAAAGAATTTTCAGCTATGACATCTCCAACCAGTGCCTGATCTCTAAAATCTATATGATTCTGTCAAAACTCAGCCACAAAAAGACAAACAACCCAATCAAGAAGTGGGCAAAGGATATGAACACACACTTCACTAAAGAAGATATTCAGGCAGCTAACAGATACATGAGAAAATGCTCTCGATCATTAGCCATTAGAGAAATGCAAATTAAAACGACGATGAGATTCCATCTCACTCCAACAAGGCTGGCATTAATCCAAAAAACACAAAATAATAAATGTTGGAGAGGCTGCGGAGAGATTGGAACTCTTATACACTGCTGGAGGGAATGTAAAATGGTACAACCACTTTGGAAATCTATCTGGCGTTATCTTAAACAGTTAGAAATAGAACTACCATACAACCCAGAAATCCCACTCCTCGGAATATACCCTAGAGATACAAGAGCCTTCACACAAACAGATATATGCACACCCATGTTTATTGCAGCTCTGTTTACAATAGCAAAAAGCTGGAAGCAACCAAGGTGTCCATCAACTGATGAATGGGTAAATAAATTGTGGTATATTCACACAATGGAATACTACGCATCGATAAAGAACGGTGACGAATCTGTGAAACATTTCATAACATGGAGGAACCTGGAAGGCATTATGCTGAGCAAAATTAGTCAGAGGCAAAAGGACAAATATTGTATAAGACCACTATTATAAGATCTTGAGAAATAGTATAAACTGAGAAGAACATATACTTTTGTGGTTACAAGTGGGGGAGGGAGGGAGGGAGGGAGAGGGTTTTTTACTGATGAATTAGTAGCTAAGAACTGCTTTAGGTGAAGGGAAGGACAACACTCAATACATGGAAGGTCAGCTCAATTGGACTGGACCAAAGGCAAAGAAGTTTCCGGGATAAACTGAATGCTTCAAAGGTCAGCGGAGCAAGGGCGGGGGTTTGGGAACCATGGTTTAAGGGGACTTCTAAGTCAATTGGCAAAATAATTCTATTACGAAAACATTCTGCATCCCACTTTGAAACGTGGTGTCTGGGGTCTTAAATGCTAACAAGCGGCCATCTAAGATGCATCAATTGGTCTCAACCCACCTGGATCAAAGGAGAATGAAAAACACCAAAGTCACACGATAACTAAGAGCCCAAGAGACAGAAAGGGCCACATGAACCAGAGACCTACATCATCCTGAGACCAGAAGAACTAGTTGGTGCCCGGCCACAACCGATGACTGCCCTGTCAGGGAGCACAATAGAGAACCCCTGAGGGAGCAGGAGATCAGTGGGATCCAGACCCCAAATTCTCACAAAAAGACCATACTTAACGGTCTGACTGTGACTAGAGGAATCCCGGCGGTCATGGTCCCCAAACCTTCTGTTGGCCCAGGACAGGAACCATTCCGAAGACAACTCAGCAGACATGAAAGGGACTGGACAGTGGGTAGGAGAGAGATGCTGATGAAGAGTGAGCTAATGATATCAGGTGGACACTTGAGACTGTGTTGGCATCTCCTGTCTGGAGGGGGGATGGGAGGATAGAGTTGGAAGCTGGCAAAATTTTCAGGAAAGGAGAGACTGGAAGGGCTCACTCATTAGGGGGAGAGCAAGTGGGAGTATGGAGTAAGATGTATATAAACTTATATGTGACAGACTGACTTGATTTGTAAACGTTCACTTGAAGCTCAATAAAAGTTAATAAAAAAAAATTGCTTTGTGATATTGCTTTCAATTCCTGCAATGTGTCAGTATTCTCCCCCTTTCTCTTTCTACCTGGGGTTCTCCATGTCCATTCGTCCAGTTTTCCGGTCCCTTCCTGCCTTCTCGTCTTTGCTTTTGGGCAGGTGTTGCCCATTTGATCTCTTACACTTAATTGAACTAAGAACCACATTCCTCACTTGCGTTACTGTTTGATAGGCCTGTCTAATCTTTGGATGAAAGGTGGACTTTGGGAGCGGCTTCAGTTCTGAGTTAGTGTGTCTGGGGGCCATGGTCTTGGGGCTCCTTTAGTCTCTGTCAGACCAGTAAGTCTCGTCTTTTTTTGTGAATTTGATTTTGTTCTACATTTTTCTCCCGTTCTGTCTGGAACCCTTTATTGTGTTCCCTGTCAGAGCGATCAGTGGTTGTGGCCAGGCGCCATCTAGTTCTGGGCTCAGTCTGGTGAAAGGTATAGTTCATGTGGTCCATTAGTCCTTTGGACTAATGTTTTCTCAAGACAGACCTTTTTTTTTTTTTACTAGGTATGCTAAACCATTTTTCAGTTTTAAGATGACTTCAGGGGATATTTTAGATTTAGGGTTTAAATATTATCTCAGAGCAATAATTTCAGGGGTTCATCCACCCTCCATAGCTCCAGGAAGTTTGAGGCCATGAGAATTTGCATTTCTGTCTGGGCTCCCCCCACTTTTGATAAGGATTCTTCTATGGAATCTTTGCTCAAAATATTCGATTATGCTACCTGGGCACCATTCGGTTCTCTCTGGTCTTGTTCTTGAAGGCGATTAGTCACATGTTCCATATCCTCCTCCTATTCCAGACTCTCCTTCCTGTTGCTCCAGGTGAATACAGGTCAGTTGTCGTGCCTCGGATGGCTGCTTGCAAGCTTTTAAGACCCCAGGCACTACGCAATGGACTAGGAGGTAGAACAGTAGCCCTGAACATGTTATTAGGCCAATTAACTCAGATGTCCCCTGAAACCATGACCCTAAACCATCAAAACAAGGAATCAAATCCCATGAGGTGTTTGGTTGTACATGAGCAGACTCAGCAACTACTCTTTTTGTTATTGTTGTTGTTGTTGTTGTAAATATATCTATCACACAACTTTTGCCAATACAACTTTTTACAAGTGTACATCTTATTAACAGGAATTAACAATAATCAGCTGTGCAACTCTACCCTTAATCAATGCAATTTTCCCATCACCACTAACCTCCCCTTTCCCCATCCCTCCCACCCCTGGTAACCACTAATAAACTTTGGTCTCTATATATTTGCCTTTTCTTGTTTTGTTTTTTTAATAAGTGAAGTCATGTAATATTTGTCCTTTTATGTTTGGCTTATTTCACTCAGCATGTCTTCAAGCTCCATCCATATTGTAGCATGTATCAAGACTTCATTTCTTCTATTGGCTGAGTAGTATTCCATTGTGTGTATGTACCACATTTTGTTTATCCATTTATCTGTTGACAGGCATTTAGGTTGTTTCCATCTTCTGGTTATTGTGAGTAGTGCTGCAAGGAACATTGGTATACAAGTCTCTGCTTTCAAGTAGAATTGCTTGGTTATATGGTAGTTCTATTTTTAGTTTTCTGAGGAACTTTCACACTGTTTTCCACAACAGTTGTACCATTTTGCATCCCTACCAGTGATGGATGAGTTCCAATTTCCCCATATCCTTGCCAACATTTGTTGTTTTCTGTTTTTTTTTTTAATCTTAGCCATCCTAGTGGGAGTGAAATGGTATCTCATTGTGGTTTTGATTTGCGTCTCTCTGATGGCTAATGACACTGAGCAGCTTTTCATGTTTTTGGTGGCCATTTGAATGTCCTATTTGGTGAAATGTCTATTCAAGTCTTTACTCATTTTATTATTGGGTTATTTGTCTTTTTGTTGTCAAGTTGTCAAAGTTTTATGTATGTATTTGTTATTATACTCTTGTCAGATATATGATTTCCAAAGATATTCTCCCAGTCGGAGGGTTGTCTTTTCACTTTTTTGGTTGTCTTTTGATGAACAAAACTTTTTTAATTTTTATGAGGTTCCATTTATTTATTTTGTCTTTTACTGTCTGTACTTTTTTTTATTATATTAGATAATCCATTGTTGAAAGCTAGGCCTGACATTATTGCCCCTACTTTTCTTCTAAGAATTTTTTTGTTTTAGTTGGCGCCTTTAGGTCCTTAATCCATTTTTGTTTTTGCATGTGATGTGAGGCATTGTTATGATGGCCCCTAGACCTTCTGTTGGCTCAGGACAGGAACCATTCCCAAAGCCAACTCTTCAGACGTGGGTTGGACTGGACAATGGGTTGGAGAGGGATGCTGGTGAGGAGTGAGCTTCTTGGATCAGGTGGACACTTGAGACTATGTTGGCATCTCCTGCCTGGAGGGGAGATGACAGGGTGGAGGGGGTTAGAAGCTGGCGAAATGGACACGGAAAGAGAGAGTGGAGGGGGAGAGAGGGCTGTCTCATTAGGGGGAGAGTAATTGGGAGTGTGTAGCAAGGTGTATATAAGTTTTTGTGTGAGAGATTGACTTGATTTGTAAACTTTCACTTAAAGCACAATAAAAATTATTTTTAAAAAATGATGTGAGGCATTGTTATGGATTGAATTGTGTCCCCCAAAAATGTGTTTCAACTTGGTTAGGCCATGATTCCCAGTATTGTGTGGCTGTCCACCATTTTGTGATCCGGTGTGATTTTCCTATGTGTTATAAATCCTTCCTCTGTGATGTTAATGAGGTAGGCTTAGAGGCAGTTATGTTCATGAGGTAGAACTCAGTCTACAAGATTAGGTTGTATCTTAAGTCAATCTCTTTTGAGATATAAAAGAGACAAATGAGCAGAGAGACAAGGGGACCTCATGCCACCAAGAAACAAGAGCCTGGAGAATAGTGTGTCCTTTGGAGCCGGGATCCCCGCACAGATAAGCTCTTTGCCAGCCAAAGCCAACAGAGAGAGAAAGACTTTCCCTGGAGCTGGCACCCTGAATTTTGACTTTTAGCCTCCTAAACTGTGAGAGAATAAATTTCTTTGTTAAAGCCATTTCTGTTATAGCAGCACTAGATAATTAATACAGGCATGGATCCTCTTTCATTTTTCTGCATGTGGAAATCCAATTTTCCCAATATCATTATTGAAGAGACTTCTTTCCCCATCAAATGGACTTAGCACCCTTGTCAAAAATCAATTGACTGTAGATGTATAGGATTATTTCTGGACTCTCAGTTCTATTCCAGTGGTTTATGTGTCTATTGTTATACCAGTGCCTGGCTGTTTTGATTACTGTAGTAATCATACTGTAGTATGTTTTAAAATCAGGAAGTGTGAGCCCTTCTACTTTGTTCTTTTCAACATTGTTTTAGCTATTTGAGACCTCTTGCAATTCCATATAAAGTTGAGAACTGGTTTTTCTATTTCTGTAAACAAGGCTGTTGGAATTTTGATCAGGATTGTGTTGAATCTGTAGATCACTTTGGGTAGTATTGACACCTTAACAATATTAAGTTTTCCAATCCATGAACATGGCACATCTTCCCATTTATTTAAGTCTTCTTTAATCTCTTCCAGCAGTGTTTTGTAGTTTTCATTGTGTAAGTCCTTCATGTCCCTGGTTAGATTTATTCCTAGGTATTTTATTCTCTTAGATGCTACTGTAAATGGAATTGTTTCACTAATTTCCCTCTCAGATTTCTCATTGCTGATCTATAGAAACCCAACTGATTTTTGTTTGTTGACCTCGAGCCCTGCGGCTTTGCTAAATTCCTCTATTAGCACTAGAAGCTTTCCATGCTTTTCTTGCTAGCATATTTTCCCATAAGTCTACGATCATTCTTATCTTTGTTCCTTTGTATAATATAGGCCTTTTTTTTTTCCTGTAGCTGCTTTTTAAGTTTTCCCTTTATCTGGTTTTTATTTGTTTGATTGTGATGTGCCCTTGTGTGGTTTTCTTTGTATTTATCCTGTTTGGAGTTCATTGAGCTTCTAGGATCTGTGGGCTTATAGTTTTCATCAAATTTGGGGATTTTTCTGCCATTGTTTCTTCAATTATCTATTTTTTCTCTCCTCACTTGGGACTTCAGGTAAACCTATGTCACACCACTTATATTGTCCTATCTCTTTTTATTTTTCAGTCTTTTCTTTCTCCCTGTGATTCATTTCAGAGAGTTTCTACTGCTTTGCCTTCAAGTTCATTGATCTTTTCCTCTGCAGTGTATAACTGTTGCTATGAGTCAGAATCAGCTCAATGGCACACAGCAAAAACAATCCCGTCCAGTGAAATTTCCTTTCGAATACTGTATTTTTTTAATCTCTAGAATTTCCATTTTTAAAAATGTCTTTCATTTCTCTCCCCGCTGTGCTTGTATTTTCTTTACATGCTTGATTATATGGAGTATGTTTATAATAGCTGTTGTAAGGGCTTTGTCTACTAATTCCATCATCTCTGTCATTTCTGAGTCTTTCCTATTGCCGATTTTTCTCTAGGTTATGGGCCACATTTTTTTCCTGCTTCTTTGTATGTTTATTAATTTTGTATTGGATAATAAACATCATAGAGTGTTGACTTCTTCCAGGTAGACTTTAAATTACTTGTCAATCAGTTTGACCCTTTCAAGATTTGTTTTTAAACATTTTAGAGTGGGTCTAGAGTAGCCTTTACTCTCGAACTAATTTAGGCCACTTTGAAGGTCTTGCCCCTCTGAGGTCTCTACTAATGCCCCCCTGTATCCCGTGAAGTCTCTCCACTATAGGGAGAGGAATTAGCTCCCTTGTGTAAGCTTTAGGATTATCTTACAGCTCCTCAGTAATTCTTGTTTCCCTGTAAGTTGTTCTGGACTGTCCTTGTAGAGTTTTACCATATACATTTTCAGATTGGTATTCAGCAAAAAGACTCAAGGGATCGCTACACATATTTCTAACACTCTTTTTCAGCTTAGCTCCATCCTCACAATTTCTGGGTACCTTGGCCTTTATGAACTCCATTCTCTCAGTAAGATTGCCAGGCTCTGTTTGGCTTCCCCCTCCCTAGAGTGCAGTCCAGAGATTACCTCCAGGCAAAAAGCCTGGGTGATTGTAGGGCTCACCTTATATTTGTATCCCTTTCTCTTAGGGATCACTATCTTGTGTTGCTTATTGTTCAATGTCTGACAGTAAATGTTTCCTATATTTTATCAATTTTCCAGTTGTTTGTAGAAGGAAAGTCATGCCACACTCTCTTTCTTCCTCATGGCCAGAAGCAAAAGTTATTTATTTATCTGCCTTCATTTTTGAAGGATATTTTTGCTATATAAAGACTTCTAGGTTGGCAGTTTTTGTTTTCTGGCCTCCATTGTTTCTGATGGGAAGTCAGTCTTGTTCTTGTTTTCCTATATATAATTTGTCATCCCTTCCCCTCCCCCCCAGCTGCTCTTATGAGTTTATCTTTGGTTTTCAGAACTTGAACTATAATATGCCTATGTATAGTTTTCACTGTATTTATCCTGCTTGGGGTTCCCTGAGTTCCTGGATCTGTGGATTGCTGTTGTTTTGTTTTTTAATCTAATTTGGAAAATTATCAGCAAGTATTTCTTCACATTTTATTGCACTATTCTCTCTCGTCTTTCTAGGGCTCAGATTGCACCTATGTTAGATTGTTTGATACTGTCATACAAGTCATAGAAGTGCTCTTCATTTTATTTAAATCTTTTTTCTCTCTATGCTTCAGTTTGCTTCATTCTTATTAATCTATCTTCACGTTCACTATCCTTTCTTCTTTACTACCCAGTCTGCTATTAATCCCGTCCAATCATTTTTTTTATCCCATCCAATGATTTTTTTAACTTATTTTGAAATGATTGTAGATCACAGACAGTTGCAAAAATAGTATAAAGAGGTCCCATATACCCCTCAGTATCCCCCAATGGTGACATATAACTATAGTGTCGTTGTTGTTGTTAGGTGTCGTCAAGTCGGCTCTGACTCATAGCGACCCTATGTACCACAGAACAAATAACTATAGTACTAAACAAAACTAGGAGATTGACATTGGTACAATCTACAGACCTTATTCAGATTACACTAGTCTTACATGCACTCATTTGTGTGTGTGTGTGTGTGTGTGTGTGTGTGTATTTAGTCCTATGCAGTTTTATCATGTATATAGATTCATGCAACCACTATCACAGTTAGGATACAGAACTATTTCATCACCACAAAGATCTCCCTGAAGTTACCCTTTTATAATCACAGCCACCTTCTTCCCCTCCCTCACTCCATCCTATATCCCTGAAAGACACTAATCTGTTTTTCATCTTTATAATTTTATTGTTTAGAGAATGCAATATAAATGGAATCATGCAGTATGTGCCATTTTGAGATTGACTTTTTTCACTCCACATAATTCCCTTGAGATCCATCCTAGTTGTTCTGTACACCAAGAGCTCGTTCCTTTTTATTAAAGAATGGTATTCCGTGATATAAATGTACCATATTTGGTTTAACCACATACCCACTGAAGCGCATTTGGGTTGTTTCCTTTTGGGGGCTATTACAAACACTTATAGTTTCTTGTGTGGACGTTAAGTTTTTTTGATCTATGGGATCAGAGCCCAGGAGCGCAAATGCCAAATCATATTGTAAGTAAAAACCAAAACCAAACTTACTGCCATCGAGTCTATTCCAACTCACAGGGACCCTATAGGACAGAGTAGAACTGCCCCACAGGGTTTCTAAGGCTGTAATCTTTATGGAAACAAATTGCCACATCTTTCTCCCACAGAATGGCTGGTGGGTTTGAACCACCATCCACTGCACCACCAGGTAAGTATAGATTTAGTTATCTTAAGATACAGGCACTTGTGCTTTCTTTTGATTATTGTTTGCATGGTATGTCTTTTTCCATTTGTTTTCTTTCAGTCTCCCTATATCATTATATTTGAAGGGAATTTCTTGTAGATAGAATACAGCTGTGTCCTACTTTTTAATCTATTCTACCAGTCTGTGTCTTTTAACTGGTGCATTTAGACTATTTAACTTTAATGTAATTATTGATATGTTCTGACATTCTATTTTTTGTTTTCTGTTTGTTCTATTTCTGATTCTTTGGTTTTTTCCTCCTGCCTTCTTGCATGTTACTTGAATATTTTTTAGAATTATATTTTTATTTATCTATAGTGTTTCTGAATGTATCCCTTTATATAGTTTTTTTAGTGGTTGCTTCAGGTATTAGTTTATACACATGTAACTTATCTCAGTCTACTGGTATCAACATTTTACACCTTTGAGTGTAGTGCAGAAACCTTACTTCCCTTTATGTCCCATTACCCTCCTCCCTTTATAATAAAAAAAATTTTTTTTTAATTAAAACTTAAAAAATTAAATAAATATATTTATCAGACAGACCTACTTTCATTGACCAGCACCGGGGAGTGATTATAGTAGCAATATGTACTAGGCAAGTTGGCCAAATTATTTTACCAGCCTGTGCCCGTTTCCTCATCTATAAAATGCAGATTATTGTGAAGATTAACTGTGTTGGTCTAGGTAAAGTGCTTAACACAGTGGCTGGCATATAGTAAGTACTCAATGAATTTTATATATTATTATTGTTATGTCAAAAATATTGGTAAAACTCCTCAGAACCAGTGACTTGTTTGCTCTTAGCCCCTCAGTGCTGAGAATTTGGCACACAATGAATGCCTAATAAGTAAAGAAATTGAACATTGTGCTGTGTTGGGTGCTGTGTGGATTTAGCTAAACAGCACTTGCTGACACAGCTTATGGGCCAAAACACTGAAAGCCTATCTAAATGAAATATTACCATTTTATATAAGTAGAGGTGAGTATGAATGAAGATAAATGCTAGAAGTAGTATATTTCAGTTGTATATTTAGAAAAGGTCATAGCGCCAAAGATTCACAACTAACTGCCCTCCTATTGCAGAAAGGCTTTATTGAGTGAGGATTTAGGAACTCTTTGAATGAGAAAAAAAAGTAACATTTATTAAGCACCAATCATATCCCATGTAGATGTATCTATATGCTAGGTCCTTTATATATATTATCTTTACATCTCCCATCAACCTTCGGTACCCCAATATACAGATGAGAAAACTAAGACTCAGAAAGTAACTTGCCCAGGATCAGTTCATAAATAACAGAGCCAGGATTCAAACCCAAATCTATCAGATTTCTGAGCTTATCCCCTTTTCCCTACTTTCATTGGTAGGGCCCAAAGTTTTAATATAAGAAATACATGGGAGAGAAATAAACATTTGTTAAATATCTACCACTTGCAAGACAAATACAACATGTATTATTTCATTTAGTTTTTATAGCAGTATTTTATTCAATCCTCACAACAACCCTATGAGAAGGAAGGGGAAGAGAAATAACATTTATTAAGCACCTGCTTTGTGCCTAACATTTCAGTAGTAGTGCTTATAAAAATTACTTCACATGGTCTCCTAACAAGCTAGTGAAACCAGTATTATCCCCACAGCTAGAAGAATCTTAGCTGACTTTCCACTACACTTGGCCTGCCTCCCAAGGCAACTCCAAAGGACTCCCTTCCAGGTCACATATACCTAAGCATTTCACAGAACATGCTTTTCACAAAACATCATTTTTGTTTGTTTAAGTACAGCCCATACAACACAATGATTTCTCCATACCAGTGGTTCATAATCTTTTGGGTGGTCATGAGCCACTTTGGAAATCTGATCAACTCTCCTAACAGACAAATGCTTACACACACATAATTTCGGGTACAATTTCAGAGCATTCATCAATTTCCTAAAGCCCATCAGTGGACTCTTTGTTTAAAACAAACAAAAACCTGCTCTAAAGAACAGAAATACATCTTAGAAAGCAAGAGAGAGAGGAGATGGGGCTAAGCCGGCAGAGTAGTCAGAGGCTTCCAGTGATCCCTCCAACAACAAAGGCCTGAAAAAACAAGTAAAATGATTACATATATGACAAGCTAGGAGCACTGAACATCAAAGGCTAAGTTAGAAACTAGACTGAGCAGCAGGGTCAGGAAGAAATTGTTTAGAAGTGGCGAGGAGTTGCTGGACCTGAATCACCGGGAACCCTCAGGCACCACCCCTGGAGCGACCGCGGCGGGCCTGGCAGTACTGTTCCGGAAGTGGTTTCCTCAGGGAGAGACAGCGAGCCAAACACCCTACTCACAGCTGCGGAACCAGAGAAGAACGGCACTCTCGGCAAAAGCTAAGTCCTTGCACTTATTTTACTGGGCCTCCAGCCTCTGAAATGGCTTCAGTGGCTCTCAATTTCTCTGGGCCTGAGATAGGTCCTGTTGCGCATCCTGAGCCATTCTCCCAGCCATGAAAAAGGAATAAATTAACAATTGGGGGAAAAGATAATCTGCCAGCTCCACTAAGCTGGGGAGCTCAGGACAGAAGTGGTTCCTGTCCAGGTACAAATGGCCCACAGACATTGACTACCTCCCCCCACAAATGCACCTGTGTGGCCCCATTTCAAGAGAATAGGCCCTTGTTGGCAGACGGCAACTGTTTCAGCTGTGTGGTGGAGAGGTGTGTGTTTGATGTTTGACACCGTTTTCCCTATTAAACAGGGTTCTCACCTATCCACATCAGAGGCTGAAGGACCAGTGGCTCCACCCAGATCACCAAGCCACCCGCAACAGGGGTCCAAGAATAAGACATACCTCCCAGTCCTTACAACGAAAAGCATTGAATGCCCACGGTCAGGCTGCAGAACCCACCCACCTGTGTGCTCTAGGGAACAGGGACATGCTTTCCTCACAGACACTCAGGGGATGGTTGTCAACCCCTTGCCTTGTTAAGAGCGTGATCCCCTGCTGCAACCAGATACCTGTACCTACACCAATCACACCTGGCCCTCTAAGACTGTAGGACAGAGCCTGTACCACACACTTGATGACCAACTACCTGGACACCTGAGATAGATCCAAACAAGAAAAGGGAATGGACTCCTAAGATCATATACCTGGTAACAGCTGTAGCCATCTGGTGACAGGATGTTAGAGCTTCAAAGGCACAAATAATCAAGGTAGCTCACTCAAGCAGTCTATTTGGGCATATCAAAACAAAACAAAGCAAGAAGCTAGGATACAGTAAGCAAACATAAACTAATACAATAATTTATAGATGGCTCAGAGAAAACATTTAATATCAAATCACATAAAGAAGCAGACCATGATTGCTTCAACAAGCTCTCAAAACAAACACTCAGGGAATTTTCCAGATGAAGCTGTACTCCTGGAATTACCAAATGCAGAATAAAGAAGATTAATATGCAGAACTCTTCAAGACATCATGAAAGAAAACAGGCGAAATGCAGAAGAAGCCAAGGAACACACAGATAAAGAAGTTGAAGAAATTAAAAAGGTTATTCAAGAACATAATGAAAAACTTAATAAGCTGCAAGAATCCATATGGAAACAGCAATCAGAAATTCAGAGGATTAACAATAACATTAAAGAATTAGACAACTCAATAGAAAGTCATAGGAGCAGAACTGAGGAAGTGGAAGGCAGAATTACCGAGATTAAAGGTAAAACACTTGGCACCAATATATGCAAAGAATAATCCAGTTAAAAGAATTTTAAAAAATGAACAAACCCTAAGAATCACGTGGGACTCTATCAAGAGAAATAACCTACGAGTGATTGGAGTGCCAGAAAAGGGAGGGATAACAGACAATAGAGAGAGAATTGTTGGCAGAAAACTTCCCTGATATCATGAAAGATGAGAAGATATCTATCCAAGGTGCTCATTGAACTGCACCTAAGGTAAATCTAAAAGTCACCAATACATATTATAATCAAACCTGCCAAAACCAAAGATACAGTGAAATTTTAAGAGTAACTAGGGATAAACAAAAAGCCACCTACGAAGGAGAGTCAATAAGAATAAGCTCGGAGTACTCGGCAGAACCCATGCAGGCAAGAAGGCAATGGGATGACTTATATAAAGCACTGAAGGAAAAAAACTGCCAGCCAAGAAACATATATCCAGCAAAACTGTCTCTCAAATATGAAGACAAAATTAGGACATTTCAAGATAAACAGAAGTTTAGAGAATTCATAAAAACCAAAAACTGCAAGAAATACTTAAGGCAGTTCTCTGGTTAGAAAATCAATAATATCAGATATCAACCCAAGACTAGAACAACCAAATATCAACCCAGATAGGGAAATCACAAAAATAAATCAAGATTTAAAAAATCCTCAAAAAAGGGAAACAGCAATGTCATTATGTAAAAGAAGACAACATTAAAACAACAAAAAAAGAGGGACTAAGAAATGTAGTCATAGATTTTTCATATGGAGAGGAAGTCAAAGCGATATAAAGAAATAAAAGTTAGGTTTAAACTTAGAAAAACAGAGGTAAATATTAAGGTAACCACGAAAGAGACTAACAATTCTACTCATCAAAATAAAATACAAGAAAAAAAATAGAGACTCAGCAGAAACAAAATCAATAACGAATAAGAAGACAATATATAAACTACTCAGCACAAAAAATTAAGTGGGAAAAAGAAACTGTAAACAACACACAAAAAAAAGACATCGAAATGATAGCACTAAATTCATACCTATCCATAATAACCCTGAATGTAAATGGACTAAATACACCAATAAAGAGACAAAGAGTGGCAGAATGGATTTTAAAAAAAGATACATCTATATGCTGCCTACAAGAGACACACCTTAGACTCAGAGAGACGCAAACAAACTAAAATTCAAAGGATGGAAAAAATATACCAATCAAGCAACAATCGAAAAAGAGGAGTGGCAATATTAATTTCTGACAAAATAGACTTTAAGATTAAATCCATCAGACAATACACCAAGAAGATATAACCATATTAAATATTTATGCACCCAATGACAGGGCTTTGAGATACATAAAACAAACTCTATCAGCATTGAAAAGTGAGATAGACAACTCCACAATAATACTAGGAGACTTCAGCACACCACTTTCGGTGAAAGACAGGACATCCAGAAAGAAGCTCAATAAAGACACGGAAGATCTAAATGCCACAATCAACCAACTTGACCTCATAGACATATACAGAACACTCCACCCAACACCAACCAAGTATACTTTCTTTTCTAGTGCACATGGAACATTCTCTAGAATAGACCATCTATTAGGTCATAAAGCAAGCCTTAGCAGAATCCGAAACATTGAAATATTACAAAGCATCTTCTCTGACCATAAGGCCATGAAAGTGAAAATCAATAACAGGGAAAAGAAATCAAACACTTGGAAACTGAATAATACCCTGCTCGAAAAAGACGGGATTATAGAAGACATTAAGGATGGAATGAAGAAATTCAGAGAATCCAACGAGAATGAAAACACTTCTTATCAGAGCCTTTGGGAGACAGAAAAAGTGGTGCTCAGAGGCCAATTTATATCAATAAATGCACACATACAAAAAGAAGAAAGGACCAAAATGAAAGAATTATCCCTACGACTTGAACAAATAAAAAGAGAGCAACAAAGAAACCCACAGGCACCAGAAGAAAACAAATACTAAAAATTAGAGCTGAACTAAATGAAATAGAAAGCAGAAAAACAACTGAAAGAATTAACCAGATCAAAAGCTGGTTTTTTGAAAAAGATCAACAAAATTGATAAACCATTGGCCAAACTGACAAAAGAAAAACAGGAGAGGAAGCAAATAAGCTGAATAAGAAATGAGATGGGCGATATTACAACAAACCCAACTGAAATTAAAAGAATCATATCACATTACTATGAAAAAATTGTACACAAACAAATTTGAAAACCTAGAATAAATGGATGAATTCCTGGAAACACACTACCTACCTAAGCTACCACAAACCAAGGAAGAACAACTAAATACACCCATAACAAAAGAAGAGATTGAAAAGGTTATCAAAAAACTCCCAACAAAAAAAAGCCCTGGTCAGGATGATTTCATTGCAGAGTTCCTCCAAACTTTCAGAGAAGAGTTATCACCAGTACTACTAAAGGCATTTCAGCGCATAGAAAAGGACGGAATACTACCAAACTCATTCTATGAAGCCACCATATCCCTGATAACAAAACCAGGTAAAGATACAAGAAGAGAAAACTATAGACCTATATCCCTCGTGAACGTAGATGCAAAAATCCTCAACAAAATTCCAGCCAATAGAATTCAACAACATATCAAAAAAATAATTCCCCATGACCAAGTGGGATTCATACCAGGTATGCAGGGATGGTTCAACATTAGAAAAACAATTAATATAATCCACCACATAAATAAAAAAAAAAGACAAGAATCACATGATTCTATCAATTGATGCAGGAAAGGCATTTAACAAAGTTCAACACTCATTCATGATAAAAACTCTCAGCAAAATAGGAATAGAAGGAAAATTCCTCAACATAATAAAGGGCATTTATACAAACCCAACAGCCAGCATCACCTTAAACGGAGAGAGAGTGAAAGCATTCCCACTGAGATCGGGAACCAGACAAGGATGCCCTTTATCACCACTCGTATTCAACATTGTGTTGGAGGTCCTAGCCAGAGCAATTCGGCTAGGTAAAGAAATAAAGGGCATCCAGATTGGTAAGGATGAAGTAAAAGTATCTCTATTTGCAGATGACATGATCTTATACACAGAAAACCGTAGGGAATCCTCCAGAAAACTCCTGAAACTAATGGAAGAGTTCAGCAGAGTATCGGGATACAAGATAAACATACAAAAATTGGATTCCTCTACACCAACAAAAAGAACATCGAAGAGGAAATCACCAAATCAATGCCATTTACAGTAGTCCCCACGAAGATAAAATACGTAGGAATAAATCTTACCAGAGATGTAAAAGACTTACATAAAGAAAACTACAGTACACTTCTGCAACAAACCAAAAGAGACTTACTTAAGTGAAAAAACATACCTTGCTCATGGATGGGAAGACTTAACATTATAAAAATGTCTATTCTACCAAGAGCGAACTGTACCTATAATGCAATTCCGATCCAAATCCCAACGACATTCTTTAATGAGATGGAGAAACAAATCCTGACTTCATATGGAAGGGAAAGAGGCCCCAGATAAATAAGGCATTACTGAAAATGAAGAACAAAGTGGGAGGCCTTACTTTACCTGCTTTTTGTACCTATTATCCCGCCACAGTAGTCAAAACTGCCTGGTACTGGTACAACGACAGATACATAGACCAGTGGAACAGAATTGAGAATCAAGACATAAATCCATCCACATATGAGCAGTTGATATTTGACAAAGGCCCCAAAACAGTTAAATGGGGGAAAAAAAAAACAGTCTTTTTTAACAAATGGTGCTGGCATAACTGGATATCCATCTGCAAAAAAATGAAAGAAGACCCATACCTCACTCCATACACAAAAACGAGCTCAAAATGGATCAAAGACCTGAATATAAAATCTAAAACGATAAACATAGCATAAACAGTATACAAAACATTATAGAGAATGCAGAAGAAAAACTAGATAACTGGGAGCTCCTAAAAGTGAAGCACCTATGCTCATCCAAAGACTTCACCAAAAGAGTAAAAAGACTGCCTACAGACTGGGAAAAAGCTTTTAGCTATGACATTTCCAACCAGTGTCTGATCGCTAAAATCTACATGACACTGCAAAAACCCAACTGCAAAAAGACAAATAACCCTATTTAAAAATGGGCAAAACAGTGTCAGTTAAGTAAGGAATAGTCTTTTTAACAAATGGTGCTGGCATAACTGGATATCCATTTGCAAAAAAATGAAACAGGACCCATATCTCACACCGTGCATAAAAACTAACTCCAAGTGGATCAAAGACCTAAACATAAAGACTAAAACGATAAAGATCATGGAAGAAGAAATAGGGACAACCTTAGGAGCCCTAAAACAAGGCATAAACAGAATACAAAACATTACTAAAAATGACGAAGAGAAACCAGATAACTGGGAGCTCCTAAAAATCAAACACCTATGCTCATCTGAAGACTTCACCAAAAGAGTAAAAAGACCACCTACAGACTGGGAAAAGATTTTCAGCTATGACATCTCCGACCAGCACCTGATCTCTGAAATCTATATGATTCTGTTAAAACCCAACCACAAAAAGACAAACAACCCAATTAAAACTTGGGCAAAGGATATGAACACGCACTTCACTAAAGAAGATGTTCAGGCGGCTAACAGATACATGAGAAAACGCTCTCGATCATTAGCCATTAGAGAAATGCAAATTAAAACTATGATGAGATTCCATCTCACTCCAACAAGGCTGGCATTAATCCAAAAAACACAAAATAATAAATGTTGGAGAGGCTGCGGAGAGATTGGAACTCTTATACATTGCTGGTGGGAATGTAAAATGGTACAACCACTGTGGAAATCTATCTGGCATTTCCAGAACAAGTTAGAAATAGAACTACCATACAACCCCAGAAATCCCACTCCTCGTAATATATCCTAGAGAAATAAGAGCCTTTACACGAACAGATATATGCACACCCATGTTTACTGCAGCTCTGTTTACAAAAGCAAAAAGCTGGAAGCAACCAAGGTGCCCATCATCGGATGAATGGATAAATAAATTATGGTATATTCACACAATGGAATACTACACATCGATAAAGAACAGTGATGAATCTGTTAAACACTTCATAACATGGAGGAACCTGGAAGGCATTATGCTGAGTGAAATTAGTCAGACGCCAAAGGACAAATATTCTATAAGACCACTATTATAAGATTTTGAGAAATAGTTTAAACTGAGAACACATTCTTTTGTGGTTATGAGAGGGGGGAGGGAGGAAGGGTGGGAGAGGGTTATTTACTGATTAGATAGTAGATAAGAACTACTTTAGGTGAAGGGAAGGACAACACTTAATACAGGGAAGGTCAGCTCAACTGGACTGGACCAAAAGCAAAGAAGTTTCCTGGATAAACTGAATGCTTCGAAGGTCAGGGGAGCAAGGGCGGGGATTTGGGGACTATGGCTTCAGGGGACGTCTAAGTCAATTGGCAAAATAAATTCTATTAAGAATACATTCTGCATCCCACTTTGAAATGTGGCGTCTGGGGTCTTAAATACTAAAAAGCGGCCATCTAAGATGCATCAATTGGTCTCAACCCACCTGGATCAAAGGAGAATGAAGAACACCAAGGTCACAAGATAATTATGAGCCCAAGACACAGAAAGGGCCACATGAACTAAGAGACTTACATCATCCTGAGACCAGAAGAACTAGATGGTGCCCGGGTACAACCGATGACTGCCCTGACAGGGAGCACAACAGAGAAACCCTGAGGGAGCAGTAGAACAGTGGGATGCAGACCCCAAATTCTCATAAAAAGACCAGACTTAATGGTCTGACTTAGACTAGAAGAATCCCAGTGGTCATGGTCCCCAAACCTTCTGTTGGCCCAGGATAGGAACCATTCCCAAAGCCAACTCTTCAGACATGGATTGGACTGGACAATGGGTTGGAGAGGGATGCTGGTGAAGAGTGAGCTTCTTGGATCAGGTGGACACTTGAGACTATGTTGGCATCTCCTGCCTGGAGGAGAGATGAGAGGGTGGAAGGGGTTAGAAGCTGGCAAAAGGGAGAGAAAAAGAGAGAGTGGAGGGAGAGAGCAGGCTGTCTCATTAGGGGGAGAGTAATTGGGAGTATGTAGCAAGGTGTATGTAAGTTTTTATGTCAGAGACTGACTTGATTTGTAAACTTTCACTTAAAGCAGTATAAAAATTATTTAAAAAAATGTAGTAAGAGGAGCAAAGCGTTTTCTACGTTGAACACAAGGTGCTAATGGAACACCCAAGTGGATCCATCCAAGAAAATCCCCCTAAAACCCAAACCCCTTGCCTATGCATAGTGACCCTATAAGACAGAGTAGAAGTGCCACATAGGGTTTCCAAGGAGCAGCTGGTGGATTCGAACCACTGACATTTTGCCTAGCTCCCGTAGCTCTTAACCACTGCACCACCAGGGCTCCATCCATCCAAGATGCAGTGGAATGTAAGAATCTGAATCTCTGAGAAAAAGTCATGAGTGCATATAGATTTGAGTTTTAAGAGCATGTAAGAAAGGGTTAAAACCATGAGGGTGGATGAAATTACCCATGAAGAGTGTATAAGAGGGAGGCCACAGTGCTAAGTAGGGAATCTTGGAGAATTTCAGTGTTTAAGGGATCAGCAAAAATGAGGTCACAGAAGAATGTTCACAAGGAGAAGCAGTGATGAAAAGCATGGACTCTGAACTCAGTCAGTGTGGGTTTATATACTTTGGCCTCAGCTACTTATCAGCTATGTGACTTTTAGGCAAGTTATTTTACCTCTCTAAACCTTGATTATTGTGAGGATTAAAGGAGTTAAAACATGTAAGCCCCTTAGAATAGTGCCTGATAAACACACATTAACCATTAGTTAACATTTATATGGGAAAAAAATGGAGTAAGATCATGAAAACTAGGAGTTGAAAGTTTAAAAGATGAAGAGAATGCTGAGAAGTGTCAGATGTAGCTCAGAGGTCCAGTAAACTAAGAGCTCACTCACAAGTTTGGGTTAGATTTGATAACATGGAGGCTAATGGTGACCTTGATAACAGGAATTTCAATAAATTGTAGGGAGCAGCAGCCACCATATAGTAGGTTTAATGGTGAATAGAAGGTAAAGAAAATGGTAGCAATTGGTGAGGCTAACTCTTTCAAAGAGGTTCATTTTAAAGAAAAAATCTCAATTGAAAAAAATATATGTACAAGGATACTCACCTTAACTTTGTTTATTATAGAAAAAAAAAAGGAACCATCCTAAATGGCCAAGAGTGAAATGAGAGATCAATAGGGCGCTTAGGGAAAGTGGTAAATGTTGGAACAGTAATTCAGAGTGGGAGAGGGAGCTGACCAGAGACAAGTGAAAGAATAATGAAATAGCCTGGTAAGCATATCTAATGTTGGGCACCATAGATTTATGATACCAATCTGTCCAGTGGTATGATTTTCTTCAATGGTGAAGGCAACAGTGAATTTGCTAGAGAAGGCAAATTGGAGGATTGCTCTGGAGTGGTGATTTTTCCAAGCAGGTGAGGCAAAAGCACAGAGGTTTAAGGTGATGGTGAAAGAGGGTTTAAGCAGCTAGGCTAGATATGAGCCCAAGAGGGGGCCAGATAAACTGGGAGAAAATAGAGACTAGGAGACTGGGGAGTCTCTGTGAGGTCAGAGAACACAGATAGGGGGATGAAAAGTGTGAGAGAACTGATAAGACCAGAGCTGGGACTCAGAGTATAAGATACTAGGGGCAGCATTACAGAAAGGGCACAGATTTTGAAATCAGGCAGATATGAATTTGAATTACAGCTCTAGTATTTAATAGTTATTAGTACTAGCATTTAGGCAATTTCCTCAAACTCTGTAGACTTTTTTTTAAAACCAGGAAAAATATTCCAAAGGAGGCTAAGTATCCCTATAAGTAGATAAGGTTTTTTCCAAGGTGAAAATTTACAATTTCCTCCTCTGTAAAGTAAGTATAATGACACCCATCTCACAGAAATACTGGTACATGGCCGTGGTTCAATAGCTGTTAGCCCCCTTCTCTTCCACTCAACATTTATTGGGTACTTACTCTGAAATATTCTGTCCTGGGAACACCAAGATGAAAGTCAGTTCACTCATTTTAGCGACTTGTGGTTTAGCAGGAGTGACAAAAATACAAAGAGATAAATTACAGACACAATGTAAACAGACAAGTTACAGTTCAAGTTGATAAGTACCATAATAGCAATATGAACACAATGCTATGGGAATCCAGTGAAAAAGTAACTAATAGTGCCTGATGGAATGTGGGAAATCTTCCCTGCAAAGCTACTCACAACCCATTTTTTAGTTCTACTGTTGCTTGAAAGAAAGTGGCTGGAAATGGGGACATGACATTTTAAGGAGGAATAGCAAAGAAGCTTCTGTTTTTATTTTCTTAGATCAAAAGGGAAACAGGTTCAAGAGATGTTTGTTCGTTTGGTCATTTTTAAAGGAGAATGACCTGTGCATGTTTGTTTACTGAGGAAAGAAGGATGTAGTAAAAGTCAGAGACATTTAAGGCAATTGAGTTGAGAGTAAAGGAAATAATCAACGGTTCAAGGTTCCAGTGGAGGAGGCAAGAAGAGTTAAAATCTGGAACCCAGGTCAGGGGTTTACTCATGGACAGAAGGCAAAATAACCCTTTCTCTAATATCAGGCGAAAGAAGAGAAGATAAAAATAGACGTAAAAAAATTTTACATCTAAAAGGAGTAAAGGAGTCAATTTCTGGAAATTGTATTCTATTATGTCATTTTTGTTGATTTTTATAAACCAAGAATACTTCCTTAATATGTTCACAACAAATAAGTGCAGCTTGTTTGGGGAGCTAATTCGTACAACTGACAGAGCTGCCAACTGTTGGTCAAATGGAAGCAACAGAAATAAAAGACCCTCAAACCGTCATTTCTGCAGCTAGAAAAGGGGTGCTGATTGCTGCAGCAGGCAACTGTGAGAGGGAATAGCAACCTCCTCCTCTCACTTGCTTTCACCTTCAGTTCTTAACTGGTTACTAGATGAGGCCCTGTTCCCCATTCCAATCTTCTTATACTCCAATCCACACACACACCCCATGAAGCAATTTTCTAACCTGAATTTTGCCCCTTTTTGAAAAGCAGAACCCAAAAGTATTGGGCTGCATCATGCTCCATCCCGACCTTTGTACCCAATGACTCCCCCTTTCTGGGACAATGTCCCACAGTTACTTCTCACTGGTGTACACTTTTAGGAAGTAGGACCTTCTGAAATGTAGGTTTCTGGCATTGACGGAAGGATCTCTCCCTAGCCCAACTAGGAACACAGCAGGTGGTAGGCTGAGGCACTGGGCATTTATCAGCTAGTTTATGCCTAATATCTTTTCAAATTGCATCATTTAATAAAATCAGAGGAATTAATTAAAAACTTGCGTTGTTGTAGGGACCTTCAGTTAATCGCTGCTTTCCTGCTTCTGCTCTTAAGCACATGCCAAGATAACAAAATATCTGCACAAATTGAAACTGGACTCTTTGTCCTTTTACTGTTAATGTAAAATGTGTCTACATTTCCCGCTAGATCACACACTGGCCTTGTAAACTTCAGGACTTTTTTTTGTAACCAGGAAAAATATTCTAAGGGAGGTTAAGTAACCCTGTAAGGAGACAGGGTTTCTTCCAAGGTGAGGAAAACACTATCTCCTTAGAGGAGTACAATGGAAGGACAAGAGCATGGGAGAGTGAGGAAACTCTGCCTCTTTAAAGAGAATTAACAGAACTCACTGAAAAGAAGCACAAAAAAAAAAAAAGAAACTAATATTTATGAAGCACCTACTATACACCTGGTGGAAACCCTAGTGGCGTAGTGGTTAAGTGCTACAGTTACTAACCTAAAAGTAGGCAGTTTGAAACCACCAGGTGCTCTTTGGAAATACTATGAGGCAGTTCTACACTGTCTTATAGGGTCGCTATGAGTCGGAATCGATGCAAAGCCAATGGGTTTGGTTTTTTTTTTATATACTTGGTACTGTGTTTGGGTACTTTCATAGGCCTTATTTAACTTAGCCCTCACAACTACCCTGTGAGGCACTTATCTACATTTATAAAAGAGAAAACTGTTCTCAGATTGGTTACTGTAATTGATTTTCCCAAGGCCACACAGCTAGTGAGTGAGTAGTAGAGGGGAGTAAAGAACAGGAAAGATACTTGGGCAAGAGAGGAGAGTCCTATTGTTTTTTATTTTGAAACTAAAGGATTGGTTTCCTTTTAGACTTTTTGTATCAGTAAGCCTCCCTTTTCTGTTCCTGGCATGACCTTAGACTGGAAAATGAATCATTTTTAAAAAGGAGCTAGCATTCTTCGGTCACTTGACTACTCCCTTCTTGCCTCCGTGTTCATTCTCCCAAATCCTCTCAGCTAATCTCCCAGACCACTCACTTCATTAATCACCTAACATACATCTTCTGTTCCTTCTAGTCATTTGTTCATTCATTAGTTCAACCAACAATCATTTATTAAAGAGCTACCCTGTGTCATCATCATTCTGACAAGCACTAGAGAAGCAAAATGAAGACCCAGTTCCTGCTCTGGAAAGGTTCACGATCTTAAGGAGGCCACAGGCATGGAAACAGTATAAATGCTAAAATAGAGGGCAGATGCAGACTAAGGTTTGGTAGGCCTGAGGTTACCCAGTTGTGGGGGGAGGGAAGAAAGAGAATATAAAATTAAGGTTCAAAACTGAATATTTGGATTGAGAAAAGGAACTGCAACAATTTACAAATCTTAAAAAGCTGAAAGATACTATAAACATCACAAAAACCAAAACAATTCTAACATGTGTTTTATTAATTAACTGTGAGACACATCTGTAGTACTTGTTTTCTGCATTTTTTTTGTTATATACTTTTTAATCATCTCTTCATATGACAATGATTTTGTAATGTCATTTTATATAGAAAGAACTAAAAGGTAATTTAATCTTTTCCTTAGCATGTTTGATCAAAATTTGTTTTTTATTCCTGACAGATGGGATGCATAAAACATGTCACAGCACATACAGACATACTCACTACTTAATGATAATAAATAGTAATACTGTTACAAGGTTAAACCAAAAAACCGAATCCGTTACCACTGAGTCGATTCTGACTCATAGGGACCCTGTAGGACAGAGTAGTACTGCTCCATAGTGTTTCTAAGGAGCGGCTGGTAGATTCAAACTGCTGAACTTTTGCTAGCAGCCAAGCTCTTAACCACTGCGCCCCTTCAAAAGCAGGAATTATGATAAATTCTATTTTGCACTATTCCCATGAAAAAAAGAAAAAATGCTATAGTTCATTTATACTTGCATTTGCTGCATTATTGACTGTATCTTTTTACTGTGGTAAATATATATATAGTCATGCACTGTATAACATCTATTTGGGGAACGTCCATGGTCCCATAAGGTTATAATAGAGTTCAGAAATCTCCATTGGAGAACAGGACAGAGTGGACGTAACTGGACTAGCGAACACAACAGCTTCCCACACACAACACATGTATCTCGTGTCTCTTGTATACAAAGTGATTGTGCTACCAGGCATATAATGGTACAGTACATATATAACCTATAATATTATGTCTTGAAAGTCATAATAACCACCTATGTTACCGGTTTATGTATGTACTATACTTTCTATCATCCTTTTCATGTGAACTTCCCCTACTTACAAAGTTTACCACGTAACGGTGTATGCTTCAACTCGTAGGCGGCAGCATCCAATCTCATATATAGCATGTCTCTTGAGTGTTGTAGCATTATCTGTTTAGTTTTTTTTTTTTTAATATTTCCACGAAGTGCATCATGGCTCCCAAAAGTAGCAAAACCAGTGCTACTGATAGCAGCAGGAAGAGGCAAAGGAGAAGTATCAGTCTGGAAGTGAAACAAAAGGTATTTAAACAACATGAAGGTGGAAAATCAGTGAATGCTATCGTTCGTGATTTAGGCATGTTCACACAACATCCAAATCACATGACATCCTATTTCACAGACCATATTGTGGACGTTAAGTGAGGCATGACTGTATATAGGAAACATTTGCAATTTAAACATTTTTGTATGTACAATTCAGTAACATTAATTACATTTATCATGTTGCTCACCCATCACTACTATCCATTTCCAACTTTTTTTCATCACCCTTAACAGAAGTTCAGTGTACCCTGAGTAATGAATCCCTTATCCTCCCCTCTCACCCATACCTGATAACCACTAACAAACTTTCGCCTCAATACACTTGCCTATTCTAGATATTTTATATAAGTGGGATCATACAATATTTGTCCTTTTGTGACTGATTTATTTCACGTAGCATAATGTTTTCAAGGTTCATCCAAGTTGCAGCATATATCAGGACTTCATTTTTCTTTATGGCTGAGTAATATTCTATTGTTTGCATATACCACACTTTGTTTATCCATTCATGTGTTGCTGGACATTTGGGTTGTTTCCACCTTTTGGCTATTGTGAACCATGCTGCAATGAACACTGGTGTAAAAGTATCTGTTTGAGTCTCTGTTTTCTAGTCTTTGGGGGTGTATATACCTAAGAGTGGAATTGCCAGGTCATATGGTAGCTCTGTGTTTAACTTTTTCAGGAACTGGCAAACTGTTTTCCACAGCAGCTATACCATTTTTCAATCCCATCAACAATGGAGGAGAGTTCCTATTTCTCCACATCCTTGCCAACACCTGCTGTTTTCTGTTTGTTTGTTTTCTAATCATAGCCATCCCAGTGTGTGTGAAGTGGTATCTCATTGTGGTTTTGATTTTCAGTTCCCTAGTGACTAATGAAGGAGACCTGGTGGCACAGTGGTTAAGCACTAGACTGCTAACGGAAAGGTCAGTGGTTTGAACCCACCACTGTGGGAAAGGCCTGGCGATCTGCTCCTGTAAAAATTCAGCCTAGGAAAACCTATGGGACAGTTCCACTCTGTCATATAGGTTCACTATGAGTCAGAGTCGACTTGATGGCACAACGACAACGATGACTAATGATGTTGAGCATCTTTTCATATGCTTGTTGATCATTTTATTTCTTCTCTGGTAAAATGCCCAGAAATCATACAAAGTATCTTCTCTGATCACAATGATGCGAAATTAGAAATTAATAATAAAAACTGTAAAATACACAAATATGTGGAAATTAAACAACACATTATTAAACAATCAGTAGGTCAAGGAATAAATCAAAAGAGAAATCAGAAAATACTTAGAGTTGAATGAAAATGAAAGCACAACATAACAAAACTTAAGGGACATAGCAAAAGCAATGCTCAGAGGGAGATTTATAGTTGTAAATGCCTACATTAAAAAAAGATCTCAGATTAATAACCTAAATTTACAACTTGAGGAACTAGAAAAAGAAGAGTAAGCCAAACCCAAAGCAACAATAAGGAAGGAAATAACAAATATCAGAGCAGCAATAAATGAAAAACAAAAGAGAATCAATGAAACCAGAAGTTGGTTTTCTGAGATCTATAAAAGAAACAAACCCTTAGCAAGACTGACAAAAGAAAAAGAGAGAGGACGCAAATATCTAAAATTAAAAGTTGAAGTGGGGACATTACAACTGACTATAAAGAAATAAAAAGGCTCATAAGAGAATACTGTGAGCAACTGTACACAAACAAATTAGATAACTTTGATGAAATGAACAAATTCCTAGAAACACATAAACTTCCTACATTGACTTAAGAAGAAATAGAAGATATCAACAAACCCATAAGTGAAGAGATTGAATCAGTAAAAAAAAAAAAAAAAAAAAAAAAACCTCCTCCAAAAGAAGAGCTCTGGACCATATGGCTTCACTGGGGAATTCCACCAAACGTTTACGGAAGAAGTGATTCCAGTCCTTCTAATACCTTCCCAAAAACTGAAGCAGAGGGAACGCTTCCTAATTCTTTCCCTGAGGCTAGCATTACCCTGATACCAAAGCCAGACAAAAACTCTACAAAAAAAGAAAACTACAGGTGAATATAGATAGAAAATTCTCAACAAAATACTAGCAAACTGAATCCAAAAGCATATTAAAAGGGTTATTCACCATGATAGAGTGGGATTTACCCCAGGAACGTAAGGGTGGTTCAACGTTAGAAAATCAATCAGTGTAATACACATTGATAAAACAAAGGAAATGTACCCCATGATCATCTCAATTGATGCAGAGAAGGTATTTGACAAGACCCTTTCATGACAAAAAAAAAAAAAAAAACTCAACAAACTAAGAATAGAAAGGCAATTCCTCAATCTGATAAAAGGCATTTATGAAAAACCCACAGCTAACATCATACTCAATGGAGAAGGACTGAGAGCTTTCCCCTTAAGATCAGGAGCATGTCAAGGATGCCCACTGTCACCACTACTATTCAATATTGTACTGCGAGTTCTAGCCAGACCAGTTAGGCAAGAAAAAGAAATAAAAGGGCTGTCCGTGCTCTTATTTTATTATGGACTAGAACTTATTAACTTCAGTATTAGAGTAACTTTTCCTGAAGCGTTCTCTAAGTCCCTTCCTCTGAGCTCCTAGAGCCCTTCATTCAATTAAATTGTTTTTATCATATTTGCGCTTATCTCTGGTTTCTGGTTTGTTGAATATAAACTCTTTGAGTTTAAACATACTCATCTTTGTATTCCTCACAGTGAGTGCCCAACATAGAGCCTGGTACATAGTAAGTACTCAATAAATTTCTGATTAGTAGAATTGAATCCCATTATCCCCATTCTCCCTGATTTGGAGCCTGAGCCCTCTGTCTATTGTCTATAATTCCTGTTAATATTTTATAATGCAAGCTGGATGAAACTAGATGTTAGTCTTAAAATACAATGGAACTCTTTTTAAAATTTCTTCTTCTTGCACTTTCTTCACTACTCCATTTTTTATGAACTCTGCTTACACTGTCCCTTTCAATCATTTATTTTCATTCACAAATATTTGTTAACCTCTCACTATGTGCTAGTCCACCAGGCACTCCTTGGAAACTCTGTGGGGCAGTTCTACTCTGTCCTGTAGGGTCGCTATGAGTCGGAATTGACTCGACGGAACTGGGTTTGGGTTTATGTGCTAGGTACTGTGAATACAACAGTGAAATAGATGATCCCGCCTTTTAGGATTTGTAATCTAAAGGGGTATTAGCAATAAACAAATAATAAAACTAATTATAGACTGTGATAAGTGCTAAGAAGAAAATAGACAGATAATACATAGATCAAGACTTAACTACTCTGAGGAGGCCAAATTTAGTTCTGAAGTATGAAAGACATGAAGAACTCTGCCAGTCAAAGAGCCACATTCCAGGCAGAGGGAATAGCATGTGAAAAGGTAGGAAAGAGCTGGATGGGCTCAAGGAGAAACAAAAAAGTCAGTGTGACTATAGTAAGTGAGGGGAAAGAGGGCTGAGATAAGGTCAGGGAGGCAGGCAGGAACCAGGTCATGTGGGAGCCTTGTAGGCTGGGATAAAGAACATGGATCTGACTCTGAGTACAGTGGGAGCCCAAAAGTTTTTAAGCAGAGGTGTAACATAATCTAATATTCATTTTTAAAAGATGATTCTGAGTGTTGAGTGGAAACCAGAGAGACCAGTGTATAGGCTAATACCGTGGTCCAGGTGAGAACTGATGGGAGCTTAGATTATGGTGATGGCAGTGAAGATGGAGAGAGTAATTCAAGAGATATTTCTGATCTATAATTGACAGGATTTGCCAACAATTTGAATGTGGAACCTCTTTGTATTCCTACTTAGGAAACTAAGGCACATAGGTCAGGTTGATAAGGAATAATTTTTATACTGTAATTGAGCCCTGGTCTTATGTTCTTTCCCTGTACATACTCTATTGTTCATAATCTTCAGAAATTGTCACCATCTCTGTGCCTTTTCCCATATAGAATTGTTCACCGAATCCAGACCGTTCCTTTTCTGCATCTCCTTAAATCTCCAGCCTACGTTTGCCATGCCCAGTCTGCTCTGGGTTATTGTGACTGCCTTTTGGCTGGCCTCACCGCCTCTTTCCAACCTTGCAGTGCAAATCATTTTTCATGGCTTCACTTCAACTGTGTCTCTAATAACCCACCTTTGAATCTCTACTTATTCAAATGGAAATCCAGACTTTGGGCAATGACTTCACAGCACTTTCCCAGCTAGCTCCACCCAACCCTTCCTGTTTGCTCTTGTCTCCCACTATAACCCAGCCCACACCAATTTTAGCCTTTTTGTGGCTCAGTGAAGTCAGAGCTACCCCTTCCACCTCTGAGCTTTTTGGCCAGCTGCTTTGTACATGAAATGCTGTCCTTTCTTCTGTTCTTTCTTCTTGACTAGCATAGCCAGATGTTTTTCCTGGATCATTTCAGTCATTCATTTTTTATTTCAACAAATAAAGATTGGGCATATCCTTTGGGTTGGGCACTGTGCTAGCTACTGGAGATGAAAGGATCAGTAGGACATGGCCCTGCCCTCAAGGAGCTTACAGTCTAACGGGGGAGAAAAACTTGTAATCAAATAATTACAATACATTGTATTAAGTATTACAAGGACTGTTATATGCACCATGCTGGAGGTACACAGAGGAAATAGAAAAAAAAATCCCTGTTGAGGAAATCAAGAAAGCCTTTACAGAAGAAGTGGCAGTTGAATTTAAAATTTGAATTTAAAAGGGTGAATAAGCATTTTCCAGTTCAAAAAAGGGAGTAAGAGCATTATTCCTGGAAGAGGAACCTGTTGTTATATGATAATAATAGCTAGCATGTATTGGTTTCCCAGGCACATATGATAGGGCAGAATGTGCTTGGATTACAGTGAGAAGCTCAGTATGGCTGAAGCACGGGATGGGTAGATAAGTATATCAAAAAATGAGGCTGGAGGGAGCAGTAGGGAGCCAACAGAGATCTTTAAAAGAAGTTACATGATCAGTTTTGGCACTGTGGCAACTACAGTGGAGTAGGTAGACAGAATTAAGAACCATAGTGATTACAGTGGTCCAGTGACAGATGAGGGCTTAAATCAAGGTGATGGCAGAGGGAACAAAGAAGAGAATATTTCTAAAGCGAAACTGACAGGGTTGGGAGTCTAGTTAGACATGGCACAGTGAGCGTAAGGAGGAATCAGGAGATGACTCCAAGATTTCTAGCTTGGGATACTATTACCTGGGTCAGAGAAAAGAAGAAAAGGACTTAGGAGCAGAAGATCACAAGTTTATTTTGGGGCAATGTGAGTTTGAGTCACCAATATACAGGTAGAAAAGTCCAGGAAGCAAATGGATGTAGAAGTGTGATACTCAAAAGAAAGTCAACTCGCCACTCACAGAATCTAGAAATTCGTCCATTATATAATAATTTTATGTCTTCCTGTGTATTCTGACTGTCACGCTAATTGTACACTTGTCTACCCTAAAAATCAGGGGTCCTGACCAATACCAAACTTAAGTCCTTGTAATGGCCAGCAAGGCCCTACATGAACTGGCCCTGTATCACTTCTCTGACCTCATTTCCTTCTACTCTATCCTCCACAACACTGGCCTACTTACTGTTCTTGAAACATACCAGACACAACCCCCACTTTAATATTTTGCACTAGATGTTCCTTCTGCTTAGAGTGCTCTTCCCCCAGATGTCAACATAACTAAACTCACTCACATCCTTCAAATCTTTGTTCAGTTGTCACTTTCTCAGTGAGGCTTACCCTGACTACCATATTTAGTACCAGAGACGCTGAACCCCCTTCCCTGGTCATTCACAATCGCCCTTTTTCTATTTTTTTTTTCACTCAGCACTAATCACCTTCTAACATACTGTATAATTTACTTACTTATGTTTGTTTCTCAACTCTATCCCTCCTCTAGAATGAAACCTTCTTGAGGGCAGGGATTTTTCTATTTTATTCACCACCTAGAATGGTGCTTGGAGCATGGTAGCCACTCAGTATATATTTAGCAGATGAATGAATGAAAGTGGAGGTTCACACATCATTTGCCCTCCCTGAAATATCTGCTTGTGATGGGCCTAGGACCCTCAGTGCCAAATGGAAATATAAGGGGAAAAAAGGAGATGTAAGAATGTAACTTAGTGCCATTGGGCAGCCATAGGTTTCTGGTATATTAAAACAAAGCCTTTCCTGACTGGCCCTTTCATGGTATGTATTAGTTTCTTATCAGTGTTGTAACAAATTATCACAAATATAGTGACTTAAAGCAACATGAATTTCTTCTCTTACAGTTCTGGAGGTCATAAGTCTAAAACGGGTACATAGGGTTGCATGCCTTCTGGATGCTCTATGGGAGAATCTGTTTCTTTACCTATTCCTGCTCCTAGAGGCCTCCTTCCTTCCTTGGCTCATCTCATGGCCCCTTTCTCCTCTTCAGAGCACATCACTCCAACCTCTGCTTTCATCACCACATCTCCTCTCAGGCTGTGTCCATCCTGTGACCTCTTTCCCTTATAAGGACCCTTGTGATTACATTACGTCCACCCAAATAATCGAAGTTAATCTCCCTAACCAGGCTCCTTAAGTTAATCATATCTTCAAAGTCTCTTTTGCCATGTAACGTATGCAAAGCTTCTGAGGATTAGGACTTGAACATCTTTGGGAAGGCCATTATTATGTCTACCACATCGTCCTTGTAAAATACAGGCTGTAAAGACACAGATTGACAGGAGTTTGTAGAAGGATGTACGCTAACTCTGAAGCCACCACATACCCTGAAGGCATATGTAGATTCAGATGGTCTAAAGTAGCTCTGTCCAAGAAAAATGACTGTGATGATGGAAATTTTCTATATCTGTGCTGTCCAATACGGTAGCCACAAGCCATACATGACTAGTAAGGCTGAAGAACTGAGTTTTTTATTTTATTTTAATTAATTAAAATTTACATTTAATAGCTACATGTGGCTAATGGCAAAAGGGGCTTAAACACAACCTTTGGCCAAACACTGACTGAACAATAAAAGCTACCCTTGGGGATATTCCTAGGAAGCCATGCTTAAAAATAAAATTGCATTCATCCCTGGAAGACCGTGTACATGCCCAAGGCTGCACCCTCTCAGAAGTCATCAGAAATGGAATCTCCAAGCTACTATTCCCTGGCCGAATGGGGGCATAAAATATAAACTCCCATAACTGTAATATCATCCTCCAAACTACAAAAACATCCAACAGTAAAGGGTAAAAGTCTAACCGGTTAAGGAGGCTCAAGCACAACTTTGACCAATAAGTGGTTTATGCACATCCAGGAATAACTCTGGGGTAGCCAGGTTAAAAGATAAAAACAAGGCAAGCAGGAACTTCATGGAGTAAGTTCAATCAAGTCACTAAAATAAACAAACAAGCAAACAACAACAACCACTCCTGGGGGGGGGATGGAGGGAATCAGTATCCAGAGTGGTCACTATGAGTTGAAATTGACTCGATGGCAATGGGGTTTGGTTTTTTGGTTTGGTTATTACCTAAAATGTCTAGATTTCACAAAAAATTATGAAACATGCAAAGAAACAGAAAAGCGTGACCCATATACAGGAAAACCAAACAGGCAACAGAAACTATCTTTTAAGTGGTCCCGATGGTGGAGTTAGCAAATATTTCAAAGCAGTTATTATAAATATGTTCAAAGAACTAAAGAAAACCACACTTAAAGGAGAAAAGGACAGTATGATGACAATATCTCATCAAATAGATATTATCAATAAATAGGTGGCAATTATTTGGTATGAAGACTTAGGGTCATGATCTTATGGTACAATCCAGTTGATTGGCATATAGTTCTTAAGGTTTATGTTCTACTTCCCAGTGTGAGGAGTAATAGCATCTGGGGTCTTAAAAGCTGACAAGTGCTGCTCTTATTCAACATTGTGCTAGAAGTCCTAGCCAGAGCAATTAGGTTAGACAAAGAAATAAAGGGCATCCGGATTGGCAAGGAGGAAGTAAAATTATCTCTATTTGCAGATGACATGATCTTATACACAGAAAACCCTAAGGAATCCTCCAGAAAACTACTGAAACTAATAGAAGGGTTTGGCAGAGTCTCAGGTTATAAGATAAACATACAAAAATTACGTGGATTCCTCTACATCAACAAAAAGAACATCGAAGAGGAAATCACCAAATCAATACCATTCACAGTAGCCCCAAAGAAGATAAAATACTTAGGAATAAATCTTACCAAGGATGTAAAAGACCTATACAAAGAAAACTATAAAACTCGGCTACAAGAAATTCAAAAGGACATACTTAAGTGGAAAAACATACCCTGCTCATGGATAGGAAGACTTAACATAGTAAAAATGTCTATTCTACCAAAAGCCATTTATACATATAACGCACTTCCAATCCAAATACCAATGTCATACTTTAAGGGGATAGAGAAACAAATCACTAATTTCATATGGAAAGGAAAGAACCCCCGGATAAGCAAAACAATACTGAAAAAGAAAAAGAAAGTGGGAGGCCTCACCCTACCTGATTTCAGAACCTATTATATAGCTACAGTAGTCAAAACAGCCTGGTACTGGTACAACAACAGGCACATAGACCAATGGAACAGAATTGAGAATCCAGATATAAATCCATCCACGTATGAGCAGCTGATATTTGACAAAGGACCAGTGTCAGTCAATTGGGGAAATAATAGTCTTTTTAACAAATGGTGCTGGCATAACTGGATATCCATTTGCAAAAGACTGAAACAGGACCCATACCTCACACCATGCACAAAAACTAACTCCAAGTGGATCAAAGACCTAAACATAAAGACTAAAACGATAAAGATCATGGAAGAAAAAATTGGGACAACCTTAGGAGCCCTAACACAAGGCATAAACAGAATACAAAACATTACCAAAAATGACGAAGAGAAACCAGATGACTGGGAGCTCCTAAAAATCAAACACTTATGCTCATCTAAAGACTTCACCAAAAGAGTAAAAAGACCACCTACAGACTGGGAAAGAATTTTCAGCTATGACATCTCCAACCAGCGCCTGATCTCTAAAATCTATATGATTCTGTCAAAACTCAACCACAAAAAGACAAACAACCCAATCAAGAAGTGGGCAAAGGATATGAACACACACTTCACTAAAGAAGATATTCAGGCAGCTAACAGATACATGAGAAAATGCTCTCGATCATTAGCCATTAGAGAAATGCAAATTAAAACTATGATGAGATTCCATCTCGCTCCAACAAGGCTGGCATTAATCCAAAAAACACAAAATAATAAATGTTGGAGAGGCTGCGGAGAGATTGGAACTCTTATACACTGCTGGTGGGAATGTAAAATGGTACAACCACTTTGGAAATCTATCTGGCGTTAACTTAAAAAGTTAGAAATAGAACTACCATACAACCCAGAAATCCCACTCCTCGGAATATACCCTAGAGAAACAAGAGCCTTCACACAAACAGATATATGCACACCCATGTTTATTGCAGCTCTGTTTACAATAGCAAAAAGCTGGAAGCAACCAAGGTGTCCATCAACGGATGAATGGGTAAATAAATTGTGGTATATTCACACAATGGAATACTACGCATCGATAAAGAACAGTGATGAATCTGTGAAACATTTCATAACATGGAGGAACCTAGAAGGCATTATGCTGAGTGAAATTAGAGGCAAAAGGACAAATATTGTATAAGACCACTATTGTAAGATTTTGAGAAATAGTATAAACTGAGAAGAACACATACTTCTGTGGTTACGAGGAGGGGAGGGAGGGAGGGTGGGAGAGGGTTTTTTACTGATGAATTAGTAGCTAAGAACTGCTTTAGGTGAAGGGAAGGACAATACTCCATACATGGAAGATCAGCTCGACTGGACTGGACTGGACCAAAAGCAAAGAAGTTTCCGGGATAAACTGAATACTTCAAAGGTCAGCGGAGCAAGGGCGGGTGTTTGGGGACTATGGCTTAAGGGGACTTCTAAGTCAATTGGCAAAATAATTCTATTACGAAAACATTCTGCATCCCACTTTGAAATGTGGTGTCTGGGGTCTTAAATGCTAACAAGCGGCCATCTAAGATGCATCAATTGGTCTCAACCCACCTGGATCAAAGGAGAATGAAGAACACCAAGGTCACATGATAACTAAGAGCCCAAGAGACAGAAAGGGCCACATGAACTAGAGACTTACATCATCCTGAGACCAGAAGAACTAGTTGGTGCCCGGCTACAACCGATGACTGCCCTGGCAAGGAGCACAACAGAGAACCCCTGAGGGAGCAGGAGATCAGTGGGATGCAGACCCCAAATTCTCAGAAAAAGACCATACTTAATGGTCTGACTGAGACTAGAGGAATCCCGGCGGTCATGGTCCCCAAACCTTCTGTTGGCCCAGGACAGGAACCATTCCCGAAGACAACTCAGCAGACGTGAAAGGGACTGGACAGTGGGTAAGAGAGAGATGCTGATGAAGAGTGAGCTAATGATATCAGGTGGACACTTGAGACTGTGTTGGCATCTCCTGTCTGGAGGGGGGATGGGAGGATAGAGAGAGTTGGAAGCTGGCAAAATTGTCAGGAAAGGAGAGACTGGAAGGGCTGGCTCATTAGGGGGAGAGCAAGTGGGAGAACGGAGTAAGGTGTATATAAACTTATATGTGACAGTCTGACTTGATTTGTAAACGTTCACTTGAAGTTCAATAAAAGTCAATAAAAAAAAATTTCAACTAAAAAAAAAAATCATACCGTAACACCCGCAGAAACATTTCCAATGCATTTTAATAAAAACTGCAGGGATTAAAAAAAAAAAAAAAAGCTTACAAGTGGCCATCTAAGATACAACTATTGGTCTCTATCCATCTGGAACAATAGAGAAAGAAGAAAACCCAAGAGTCAGAGAAGAAACCGGACTACAAGATTGTCTCCAAAAACCACTGTCTCCTCTATCTTGAAACCAGAAAAACTAGAAGGTGCCTGGCTACCACAACCAAACATTCTAATCAGGAACACAGTAGATGGATCCTGATAGAAACGGAGAAAAATGTGGAGCAGACCTTCAAATTCTTAAAGAATCCAGACTTACTGGACTCACTGAGGCTGGAGGAGTCCCCGAGGCTATTGCCCTGAGTTACTCTTTAAACACCTAAAACAGAAATAAGGAGAATGTTGACACAATGTGAAGAACGTAAGCAGTATCATTGATAATTATGTCTAGAACCTGTTGAATGGGAATGGGTTTTGCTGTGTATAGTTTCACCAGAAATAAAACAAACAAAAAAAAAAAACCCAAACCCACTACCATCGAGTTGATTGCCAACTCACAGCAACCCTATAGGACAGAGTAGAACTGCCCCATAGAGTTTCCCAGGAGCACCTGGTGGATTTGAACTGCCGACCTCTTGGTTAGCAGCTGTAGCACTTAACCACTACGCCACCAAAAATAAAATATTACTTAAAAAAGAGGTGGCAATTATAAAAAAATAAAATAATCAAATTGATATTATGAAGTTGAAAAGTACAATAACCAAAATGAAAAATTCACTAGCCAACAATCAACAGTACTTGTGAGCTGGAAGAAGAAAGAATCATCAAACTTGAAGATAAGCCAATAGAGACTATACAGTATGAAGAGGACAGAGAAGAAAAGAATGAAGAAAGATTAACAGAGCCTCAGAGAAATGTGAAACATCATTAAGCTCACAAACATACACATAATGAGAAGAGCAGAAAGATAGGCAAGTGAAAAAAAGATAGAAAAACTATTTGAAGAAATAATTGCTGAAATCTCTCAAATTTCATGAAAATCATCACTGTACAAATACAAGAAGTTCAATGAACTCTAAGTAGGATAAACACAAAGAGATTCATACCCAGAGACATTGTGTCAAATGTTAACAGGCAAAGACAAATAGAACATCTTGAATCAGAAGAGAAAAAAAGATTCATCACATTTAAGGAAACCCCGATAAGACTAACAACTGACTTCCCATCAAAAACAATGGAGGCCCAGAAGGCAGTAAGATGACATAGTCAAAATGCTGATCATAAAAAAAAAAAAAGTCAAGCAAGAATCATATATCGAGCTAAAATATCTTTCAAAAATGGGTGGGGAGAGGGATAATCACTCTCTAGATTGTGTTGTTCTTGCTGTTAATTGCCATCAAGTCTGTTCCAACTCATAGCAGCCCTGTGTACAACAGAGTGAAACACTGCCTGGTCCTGCCCATTCCTCAGAATCATTGTTATGTTTGAGCCCGTTGTTACAGCCGCTGTGTAAACCCGTCTCATCCAGTGCCTTCCTCTTTTTTGCTGGCCCTCTACTTTACCAAACATGATGTCCTCCTCCAGGGATTGGTCCCTTCTGATAACACGTCCAAAATATGTAACTCGCAGTGTCGCCATCCTTGCTTCTAAGGAACATTCTGGCTGTACTTCTTCCAAGACAGATCTGTTTGTTCTTCTGGCAGTCCACGGCATATTTGATATTCTTCACCAACGCCATAATTCAAGTGTATCAATTCTTCTTCGGTCTTCCTCATTGTCCAGCTTTTTGCAATCGCTGTGAGGCGATTGAAAGTACTATGGCTTGGATCAGGAATGCCTCAGCCCTCAAGGTAACATCTTTGCTGTTTAGCACTTTAGAGAGGTCTTTTGTAGCAGATTTGCCCAATGCAATACATTGTTTGATTTCTTGACTGCTGCTTCCATGGGCATTGGTTGTGGATCCAAGTAAAATGAAATCTTTGACAACTTCAATTTTTTCTCCATTTATTATGATGTTGCTTATTGGTCCAGTTGTGAGGATGTTTGTTCTCTTTATGTTGAGGTGTAATCCACACCGAAGGCTGTGGTCTTTGATCTTCATCAGTAAAGTGCTTCGAGTCATCTTTACTTTCAGCAAGTTGTATCACCTGTGAATTGTAGGTTGTTAATTAGCCTTCCCCCAATCCTGATGCCATGCTCTTCTTCATATGGTCCAGCTTCTTGGATTATTTGCTCAGCATACAGATTGAATAAGTACGATGAAAGGATACAACCCTGACGCACACCTTTCCTGACTTTAAAACACACGGTACCCCTTGTTCTCTTCGAACTACCGCTTCATCTATGCACAGGTTCTTCTTGAGCATGAGCAGGTAATTGTCATTTTGGGTAATGGAAAAAGTAGCACAGAACATGAGCACAATGACCACAGTTTGAACAAAGTAAACGATGCCATTAAGGAGTGCACAAAACAAGGATGTTTGTGCTAAAGAATATAGCATATATAATTTGGCGACAATACCAACGATAACCAAAAAATGAGTGTGTGGTCACATATGTAGGTATATAGGCATATATGTGTACAGGTAGGTACAGAGAGTACATATGTGTGCACAGATAAAAGTATCTATGTGCATGTGCACATACAGATATGTGCGTGCACACATGTACATTCATAAAGGACTCAGTTAGATACTTCTCAGACATAACCAAACACCTTGTAAGATTAGTTTTCTGGGTTTGAAGGCTTAGGTCCTTAGTCTCATGGGATAAGTAAGTCAACTGGCACCACAAAGTTCACATTCTGCGTCCTAGTGAGGTGAGTAGCGTCTGGGGTCTTAAAAACTTCTGAACGGCCATCTATGATACAATTATTGATCTCGAGGAGCAAAACAGAAAGAAGGAAACCAAAGTCTCAGAGCAGAAAAAATTCTACAGGGATAATAGCCTACATGAGCCACAGCCTCATCTTACCCTGAGACCAGAAGAACTAGATGGTGCCCACTACCACTACCAACTGTTCTGATCAGGGCCACAATAGATAGACCCTGATAGAACAGGAGAAAATGCAGAACAGAGCTCAAATTCTTAAAAAGTTCAGACTTACTGGACCAGTTGAGACTAGAGGACTCCCTGAGACTATCACCCTGAGATACTCTTTAAACCTTAAACCAAAACTATCCCCTGAGGTTACCTTTTAGCAAAACAACAGAGTGGCACACAAAATAAAGGATATTACCCCTGAGTATAGTGCTCCATGTAGTGCAGTGCTGTATATGAGACTAAAGGTCAACAATTACTCTAAAAACAAAGATGAAAAGATAAGGGAGCAGGGAAACTAGAGTACTGGAATGGAACAACCAGAATGCAATTAAAGAGAATGCTGACACATTGCGAAAAATGTAGCTAATGTCACTGAACAATTTGTATAGAATTGTCAAATGGGAACCTAATTTGCTGTGTAAGCTTTCACTGAAAGCTCAATAAGTATTATTTAAAAAAATAAAAGAGTGCAATTGGCCGAGGATAGACATGTAGATCAGTGGAAAAGAATATAAAAATAAAAAATATTAAAAAAACCCTATAAATAGGCCCACACAAAAAGAGCCAACTGATTATTGACAAAGGTCCAAAGGCAATTTAATAAAAGAAGAACTTGCATAGAAATTGTCAAATGGGACCTAATTTGCTGTGTGAACTTTCACCAAACATACAATAAAATATTGTTAAAAAAATGAGGGTGAAATAAAGAAATTTCCAGATTGGGGGGAAAAAACTGAGAGTTCATTGCTAGCAGACCTGCCTTAAAAGAGAAATAATGAAGTTCTTCAGGCTGAAAGCAAGTGACACCAGACAGTAATTTAAATCCACATGAAAAAACAGAAAGTGCTGGTAAAGGTAATTATGTGGGCTATTGGAAAAGACAGTAGAATTGTATATTTCTTCTCCTTTCCTCTCTTCGCTGATTTAAAAAGCAATGACATAAAGCAATGAGAATATTATTGTATTTCTAGACTACAGTATATAAAAATGTAATGTATTTGACAGTAATGGCACAAAGAAGGGGGTGGGAACAAAGCTGTACTGGAGTAAAGAAATGACACCAGATGGTAACTCACACCCACAGTAATAAATGAAAAGAACCAGAAAGGTAACTAAGAAGATTAATACAATCACTGTAAATATACACCTGCTCTCCTTTCTTCTCTCAGCTTTTAAAGACATAAAATTATATAAAGTAACAATTATAACAATGTATTGTTAGGTCTGTATCATACATAGCTGTAATATGTATAATAATACCAAAAGCGGGGTGGAATGAAGCTGTATAGACTAAAAGTGTCCATATGTCACTGGAACTAAGTTAGTATAAATCTGAAGTAGATATTGATGAGTTAATATGTATATGGAAAGCAATCAACTCAATGGCAACAGGTAGAGAAAATGCTAAGGAAATAACTCAGAAATAAGTAATTTAAAAACCATGAAAAGAATTAAAATATTACACAAGAAAATAGCCACTTAATACAAAAAGAGCTAATAAAGGAACAAAAAAGAAATGAGATATAAGGAAAACAAAATGCAAAATAGCAATGTAAATCCAAACATATAAATCATAATATTAAGTGTGAATGGATTAAACAATTCAATCAAAAGGCAGACATTGTCAGATTGGATAAAAAATAAGATCAACAATATGCTGTCTACAGGAGACACACTTTAGATTCAAAAATATAAGCAGACTGAAAATAAAATGATGAAAAATTATATACAATGCAAATAATCGTAAGAAAACACCATATTAAAAAAGACTTTATAACCAAAAAAAAAAAACAAACCTATAGATAAAGAGGGATAGTCCATGATAATAAAAGGGTCAATCCCTCAGAAAGATATAAAAGTTATACATGCACCTACCAACAGAGCCCAACTGAGATGGAGAAGACTGTGGAAAACGCAGATTTGGACTATAAGTTAAAAGATTTCAATACGGACATGTTGAAGTTTCTGGAGTTGGAGATGTCAAGTAGGTAGAAGTATATACAGTAAAACCTGCGAAAGGCAGAACCTGTGTAAGGTGGGAATGTGTCAGAGAAGAAAAACTCAAATATTTTCCATTACCGTGTTTTTAATGCAAATAATGGGCACCTTCTACATTTGTATGCCAACCGCTCCCTCCCCGTTAGGTATTTTTGTAAGCACTGCTATGCCAAATTTTCTTACATGCTGCTGTAAAAAAATTAGCATAGCGCACTTAAGAAAATACCTCCAGGCTGTGGGAACCATGGTCTCAGGGACCTTGTACCTCGATTGGCATAACATAGTTTATAGAGAATATGTTCTACACTCTGCTTTGGTGAGTAGCATCTGGGGTCTTGAAAGCCTTCGAAAGACCATCTAAGATACTCCGCTGGTCTCACCCCTTCGGGAGCAGGGAAAATGAAGAAAACTAAAGACACAAGGGAAAGATTACTCCAAAGGACTAATGGACCACAACTACCATGGCCTATACCAGTCTGAGTCTAATACAACTAAGATGGTGCCCGGCTACCACCACTGACTTCTCTGACAGGGATCACAAAAGAGGGTCCTGGACAGAGCTGCAGAAAAATGTAGAACAAAATTCTAACTCACAAAAAAAAGACTAGACTTGCCTGACAGAGACTGGGGAAACTCTGAGAGTATGGCCCCAGGATACCCTTTTAGTTCAGTAAGGAAGTCACTTCTGAGGTTCACCCTTCAGCCAAAGATTAGACAGATCCATAAAACAAAACGTTACTAAAAGGGCACACCAGCCCAGAGGAAAGGACTAGAAGGCAAGAGGGGGACAGGAAAGCTGGTAATGGGGAACCCAAGGTCGAGAAGAGAAAGTGTTGACATGTCGTGGGGTTGTTAACCAATGTCATAAAATAATATGTGTACTAACTATTTAATGAGAAACTAGTTTGTTCTGTAAACCTTCATCTAAAGTACAATAAAAAAAAGAAAATACCTCACGGGGGAAGGGAGCAATTGGTAAACAAATGTAGGAGGCACAAGTTATTTGTGTAAAAATGTGGTAAATAGAGAACAATAGAAAAGTGGTGACTGCACCCTGTCAAAGGTGGAAAACTTGCGAGACCCGGAAAAACAAAGCAGTCCTGGGGAGTTCCTGCTCTCACAGGTTTCACTATATATATTTGTGTGTGTGTGTGTGTGTGTCATATATATTGTATAAGAGAGAGATAGTGATAGTTCTAGACAGCGAGTTGGACTAGCATTACAAATTTGGGAGTTGTTAGCATATGGATAGAATTTAAAGTCATGAGAATGGATGAAATCACCAAGGAAGTGTGTATAGATAGAGAAGAGGTCCTAGGACAGTCCAACAATAAGATGTAGGGGAAATGAGGAGGAACCAGCAAAGAAGACAGAGAGGGAATGATCAGTGAAGTAAGAGGAAAATCTAAAGAGTGTGTTCTCTTGGAAGCCAAATGAAGAAAGTATTTTGAGAAAAAGGGAGTGATCAACTGTGTCATATGCTGCTGAAAAATCATGTAGGGTGAGGACTGAGAATTAACCATTGGGCTTAGTAATAGTCCAGTCATGGGTGACCTTGCCAAGGGCAGTTTTGGTGGAGTTAGGTGAAAAAGTCTGATTGGACTACATTTAAGAGAGAATGGTATGAGATAAATCTCATTTCTGTATACCAGCAACAAGAATGAAACATGCAATTTTTAAAAAGATACTATAGCAATAAAAATATATATATAAGGTATCTAAAAATAAATTTAACAAATGTGCTAGAGATGCTTTGTGGAGGAAATTATAAAACTTTATTGAAATGAATACCACACCTTGTTCACAGAGGAGACCCAATATTGTAAAAATATCCTTTCTCCCTGAATGAATCTGTGCAGTCAGTGTAGTTCCAATCAAAATCCCAACAAGATTTTTCATGGAATTTGGTAAGCCAATTCTAAAATTTATATGGGAGTGCAAATGTTCTAGAAAAGTCATGGTTTTCTTAAAGAAAACAAGGACTTATTCTACCAGATATTAAAACTTATGATAATAAAATAGGCAAAGGACTTGAATGGACTTTTCACCAAAGAAGACATTCAAATGGCCACCAAAAACACATGAAAAGATGCTCAGAGTCATTAGCCATTAAAAAAAAAAAAAAACCCAGTGCCGTCAAGTGGATTCCGACTCATAGCGACCCTCTAACACAGAGCAGAACTGCCCCCTAGAGTTTCCAGGGAGCGCCTGACGGATTTGAGCTGCAGAGCCTTTGGTTAGCAGCCACATAGCACTTAACCTCTACGACAAAACCACAATGAAGATATCATTTCAATTCCACTAGGATGGCTAAGATTTAAAAAAAGAAAACCAGAAAACAACAAATGTTGGCAAGGATGTGGAGGGAAATTGGAACCCTTACCCACTGATGGTAGGAATGGAAAATGTTACAGTCATTGTAGAAAACAGTGTGGTGGTTCCTCAAAAAACAAAACTAGAACTATTGTATGATCCAGCAATTTCACTCCTAGGTATATACCCAAAAGACTTGAAAGCAGAGACTTGTATACTGTGTTCACTGCAGCACTATTCACAATAGCCAAAAGGTGGAAACAGCCTAAATGCTCATCACCAGATGAATGGATAAACAAAATGTGCTACATACATACAATGAAATACTACTCAGTCAGTAGAAGAAATGAAGTCTTGCTACATGCTACAATATAGATGGAGCTTGAAGACATTATGTTGAGTGACGTAAGCAAAAGGACAATATTGTATGACCTCACTAATATTAAAGGACAATCGCAAAAGGACAAATATTGTATGACCTCACTATAAAAGACAAGAAAAATGTATAGAGAATAAAGTTTATTATCAGTTACCAGGGGTGGGAGAGAGGGGAAAAGGGAGGGTTAAGGGTAATGGAAATAGTGCCTTGATTAAAGGTAGGGTTGCACAGCCAGTTATTGTAACTGCTGTCAATAAGTTGTACACCCGTATAGAGTTGAATTGGCAAAATTTGTGTGATAGATATACAGGCAAGCCCTGGGTTACAAATATCCAGCTCGTCTACAACCCATAGTACAAACCAACCCACTTCAAGCCTATTATATTAAAAATTTGAGGTATATACAATGGTTTGTAATAATAAATGGTTGCTACTTTATGACCACTTTGTGATGTGCATCAATATATTATTATTATTATCATTACTGTATTATTATGTTAAAGATGTTTTAGTGTATCTGGAAGTGTTTCTTTAAAGATTTTTATGCATAGAGATATACTATATTACTATATAAATAGTAAGATACAAATATTTGACTGATGTTAGATATGAACCATACCTAACTGTTCCAACTTATGTACAAATTTAACTTAAAGTCAGATTTAGGAATAGAACACATTCATAATCCAGGGACTGCCTATATTTACAACAATGACCAAAAGAAAAAAAAAAAAGGAGTAGCTGCTGAGGGTGATTATGCACAACCAAAAACCTCGTGGAATCTGGTTTCTTGGTTTAGAAGTTTAGGGTCATGGTTTCATGAGACATCCCAGTTAATTGGCCTAGTAACATGTTTAGTGCCTCTGTTCTACCTCCTAGTTCGATACATAGTGCCTGGGGGCTTAAAAGCTTGCAAGCGACTGTCCAAGGCACAATAATTGATCCCTAATCCCCTGGAACAACAGAAGAAGAAGGAGAGTCAAGAATAGGAGAATATGGAATGTGTGGCTAATTGCCTCCATGAACAACTGCCTCCTTTGCCATGAGACCAGAACTGGATGGTGCCTGGCTACCATAACTGAACATGTTGATCAAAGATTCCATAGGATAATCCTGATCAAAAGGGGAAAAATGAAGAGCATAATTTCAAATTCTCATGGACTCCAGAATTCTAGAGCCATGGGGGCTGGATGAACTCCTGAAACTATTGCCCTGAAATAATCTTTAAACCTTAAAACAAAACTATCCCCTGAAGTCTTCTTAAAACCAAACAATAGTTTAACAACCAGTAAAGAATGTCCGCCTTGAGCATTGTGCTCTTAAGAGCTATCTATATGCAATCACATTGACAATAGCAACTCAAATGATTAGCTGCCCCCTAGGGGGCAGCTAATTTGTATTAATGGGCGAGGAACAACTCAGAAAAGGAGAATGAGAATGGCTACACAGCTTGAAGAATGAACTGAGTAGGCATATTTTTGCTGTGTATATTCTCCATAGCAACAACAAAATAACTAAAATTTTGTTGAAAAAACTTACTGTTTAGAACAGTGTAATATTGGTGCAGTAGTTGACACATAGGCCAACGGAACAGAATACGAAACCCAAAAACCCACCGCCGTCAAGTCAATTCCAACTCATAGCAACCCCATAAGGGAAGAGAATAAACCCGACCAAACCAGTTGCCGTGGAGTCCATTCTGACTCATAGCGTCCCTATAGCGACCTTATAGGACTGAGGAGAACTGCCCCATAGAGTTTCCAAGGAGCACCTGGTAGGTTTGAACCTTTCGGTTAGCAGCCATAGCACTTAACCACTATGCCACCTGGGTTTCCGTGGAACAGAATAAGAACCCAAAAACAGACCTACACCTATACTGAAATTTGATGTATGACAGCTATTATTGCAAATGAACTCTTTAATAAACGATGTTGGCAAACTTGATTATCCATAAAGAAAAAATAAAATTAGATTCTTACCTCACACCAAACACAAATTCTGGGTGTATTGAATGCTTGAAGCTTTTTAGGTTTGAGTATAGTTCAGTGGTTCTCAACTGGCAGTACCTCCAACCCGGGAACATTTGGAAATGTATAGAGGTGTTTTGCATTGTTACAATGACAAGAGGATTGCTAAAAGCATTTAGTATTCAGAATCCAGGCATGCTAAGTGTCCTACAGTGTGAAAGCCTGCCCCACATAAAGAGTAATTGTCCTGCCCCAAATGCCAGTAACCACCGCCCCCACCCCCCTAAAGCAGCACCAATACAGGAGAATTTTTCTGTGGTCTTTGAAATAAAAGGTCTTTGAATAAGGGAAAATTTCTTTAAAGAAACACGAAAAGCACTAACTCTAAAGGAAAAATTAATAAATTCAGTTACATTAAAATGAAGTGCCTCTGTTTACCAAAAAATGCCATAAAGTGAAAAGAAAAGCTACAAAATGGAAGAACATATTTGGCACACATATAATTGACAATGCATTAGTATGCAAACTACACAAACTTCTATATACATGTACAGAAAAAAAAAAACAGACAATCCAGAAGAAAAATGGGCAGAAGAAATTGCATTCATTTCCTAAGACTGCCGTTAAGAAAGTATCACAAACTGGGTGGCTTATAACAATAGAAATCTATTCTCTCACAGCTCTGAAGTCAAAGTGTCAGCAAGTCTCCCTCTGAGACTGGGTGGAATCCTTCCTTGCCTCTTCCTAGCTTCCGGTAGTGGCCAGCACTCCTTGGTATTTCTTGGTTTATCGATGGACTTCTCCCTCCATCATCACATGGTGTTCTCCGTGTGTGTCTCTATATCTCTTCTCTTATAAAGATAGCAGTTATATTGGATTAGAGCTCACCTTACTCCAGTATGACCTCATGTTAACTAATTACAACTGCAGACACTATTTCCAAGTGAGATCACAAGTATCAGGGGTTAGGGCTTGAACATTTCTGGGGGTGGGACACAAATCAACCCATAACAGATATGAAATAAGCATTTCACAGAAGAGGAAATGTGAATAACCAATAAAAAAAATATGAAAAGATGCTCAGCCTCATTAGGAAGCAGGGAAATGCAAATTAAAACCACAATGAGTAGGGAAAACAAAAATGAGATTCCATTTTACATCCACCAGATTGGAAAAGTAATTTAAACAACACTAAGTATTTTTTTTGTAAGTATTAGTGAAAGAACCCTGGTGGCACAGTAGTTAAGTACTCGGCTGCTAACTGAAAAGTTGGCTGTTCAAATCCACCAGCCACCTTGTAAGATGTGGCAGTCTGCTTCTACAAAGATTGCAGCCTTGGATGCCCTATGGGGCAGTTTTTACTCTGTCCCAGAGGATTGCTATGAACAGCTAATGAGGATGTAGGACACTTACACTTCTGGTGGGAGTGTATATTGGTACAACCAATTTTGGAATCAATCTGGCATTAGCTAATAAATTTGAACATATGTCTACTTGACAACTCATTGATTCCACTTTCAGAAAGAGACCTTAGAGAAAATTTGCACAAGTATACCATAAAGAAAGTTTATAACAACACTGTTCAGAATAGGAAAAAAAACTGGAAAACAACAGAAGTTCATCAATAGTAGTAGGGATATATTGTGGTATACTTACACAATGAAATACTAAGGAGCAATGAGAACAAATGAACCACACCTGTAGGCAACAATGAGAAAATTCTAAGATAGATAATTTGAGTAAAAACGAACTGCAGAAAAATTTAATATGACACCAATTTTTATAGTTCAAAACCAAAACTAAAAAGTATATTGTTTAGAGGTACTCATATATGTGGTAAGACTGTAAAGAAATGCAAGGGAATGATTTTTTTATTATTATTATTGTAAAAATACATATAACTCCAAAAAAAAAAAAAAAAAAACATTCCTGTCGAGTTGATTCTGACTCATGGTGACTCCATGTGTTTCATAGTAGAACGGCTCTCTAGAGGGTTTTCAACAACAGCACCATTGGGTGGATTCGAACTGCCAGCGTTTTGGTTATTAACTGAGAGCAAACCGTTTGCGCCACCCAGGGGCCTTATATATAGCACAACATTTGCCAATTCAACATCTTTCATGTGTACAATTTAGTGAATCATGTGCAACCATCACCAATATCCTTTGCCAAATTTTCCATCACCAGAAACAGAAATTCAGTGCTTCCTAAGCAATGACTGCCACAAGGTAATGATTTTTTTTTTTTAAGTGCATGATAGTGGTTACCTCTGGGAGAAAGGCAGAGTGGTGGGGTAGTGAGAAGCATGCAGAAAGCTTCAATGGTTCTGGTAATGTTCTATTTCTTAAGGTGGATGGCGGGTTCTCAGGTATTTGTTTTAGTATTATGCTTCATAGCTTACATATGAAGTATTTGGGATGTATAAGTTACATACAAAATATAACTCACATATATTAAGAATTCTGTATGTACCAATTACATCTTTTTTTTTTTTTAATGAGGAACAGAGAAAATTCTCTCCAGAGACTTTCAGGCTACGACCTGCAGAAGAGGTGAAGAAGCTGCATCCCTTCACAGCAGCAGTAGTGTTGCCTTTGAAGGCACAGTTCTCCCTGGTTTATCCATCCTGAGGGCCATGGAGCCAATGGTAGACTACAAATGGCAGTGTGGCTCTTCCCCAGCTAGGTCAGGAGTACCAGAATAAGCGCTCCCTCTCATATTATCAAGGGTGTGCTCAATCACTGAGCCTGCCAGCGTTGTCATGGGATAGCAATTGAAATAAGCCAGGACAAGAATGTATAGACTCGGCCACAGTGGGTACATTTGGGGTATCTGAAGGTGGGGTGGGGGCTTGGAGGGTAGACAGAAAACACTGGACAAATAGAAGAGAGAACGAGTTTCTTTCTAATGGCGTCTCCCACTTGCTCATATGACCCTGAGCAATTTATTTCCCTTCTCCGGGCTCAAATTCCTCCTTGGTTCTCTTCAGAGTTTAACTAGAATGCACTTCAAAGTGGCTTCCAGCCTGAATGCCGAGGATTCCTATTCTAATTCCACTTGAGGGAAAAACAGTTTGCATATTTACACTCCTAGACTCCAGGTTGGCAAATAATTAAGCTCCTCTCTATTGATCAAGCTGTTGATAGTACTGCTGAGTTGGCTCTCTGGAAGTGTGGAAAAACAAACCCACGTGCATCTACAAATGGCTGTTCTTAAGTAAGAAACTTCCATTTACACAACTAGCCTTAAAATATAAATGGAAGTATAAGAAAAAATGTCCTTCAAGCCTGTGCAGCCTGTCCTCCCACCTCCAGATTGCCCTTGGTTGCAATGATTCCTATCTCTTTGTACACAGCCCTCCTTATGTGCCCTTCCCCATGCACACTTTTTTGGTGTGAGAGGGGGAGCTTTCTTAGTAAAAATTTTCTCCACATAACTCCCTTACTTCTACACTTTTTTCCTTTATAACACCTACTATTAGCTACCAGAAGAGACTCCTGTGAGTGAAATGAGTTTTGTCATTTGGGGGATGGACTAAGTTAAATAAAAGGTACAGCTGTCTATACAACTGACTAGAATGAAGGAAGGGCTAGAGAGCATTTGCGCCAGCTGCTTCTCACTTTTTTTCCTTCCCAATTTTTATCTCCCTTCCACCTCTCTGGCTAGGGGTCTGAGCTGTAGAAATGCTCAGGGTTTCAAGCGGTGAGCTGGGGCTAAGGTAATCCAACTTCTTCATATTGTAACTTCCCCTGGACAAAAGATATTTAAATCTTCAGTTTAGAACTTGAAAGGAAATCCAAAAGGTATGAAGCACTTTTTTAGCACTTGCAAATAATCACCCTGTCCGTCTTCTAAATCTCCTAGCCTTGTTTAAAACAAGCTTTTTTTCCCCGCTCTTAGCACTTTTTTTCCCCTTGAACTGTAGTTGTTGTTGTTGTTTTATTTTTCTTAGCAGCACTTTGGAGGGACTGCTTTTCTAAAGGAAAAAAGAGACTCTGGGTGAGTCACTGTTCTTCAGTCAGTGCTGGTGAGAATCTCAAAGATTAACAAAAGATTGCCAAGGGTGGCTGCAGTCCAGTACCTAAATGCTCGCATAATTTGCCCCCCTGTTCATTTTAGGGTGAAAATCATCAGGGACAAGAAGAGAAGGGGGATTTATGTGAATAAATAAGATACTGTCTTAGAGCCAAAGCAACATTCAGATTCTCAGCTGGCAGAGGAATTCTTGAGCCTGATCTGTAGTGAAAGCATGAACAAACTGCTACATGGAATGCAAAGAGAACCCTGGGCTTAAGCTCTGTTCCATTCAGTCTGCAGAGGAGTTTCAGAGCCCTACTATTCCTGGAAGGCGAAGTGCTTAGCCACACGCTGCCCCACCCCCAGCGTGAGAAATTCAGGGCCTCCATGACTGTGCCAGCACCCTGGCTCTTATTTCCGTAGGCCAGTTGCTTTGGTGAAATAGGAGTGTACACTGCCTGTCCCTGAAAGGGTGACTCTGAAAGCTATTTGTAAACTGTAAAGTACTAGTGGATATCAGGTGGCCCTGTCACTCACCCATTTCTGTTGTATACTGCACTCCATCAGTTGTCTTTTCTTATTATTGGACAAAAACCACAGAATCTTGTGGTGAGAGGTCAGGTCCTGCATATAATCAATCATGCACAAGTCCCAAGGCATAAAAGCATAAATTGGCCTTAATTCTGGATTTCTCTGTCTACACATGGAGAGCATTTGCCACTCATTGACCTCACAAAGATGTCATAGAATGGTCAAGAAATGACCCTAAGAAAGCTCTTGGTGGAGAGGTTAGCTTTAAAGCTTTTCGAAAGAAAAACTCTCATTTTCAAAATGCTGTTATTATTTCTGCGCTGAGGTAGAAGCCCCTGTGTTTATATAGCCTTTGACTCTGATGTCAAATATCTGATGATCCCTCACAACTCTGCCCTGAAGTAAGACAAAGGCAGTCATGATATAGTCGCTGTATACAGTGATGAGGCTCTGCCCAGAGGGACTCAATGATGAGATCATAGAGCCAAGCCCGCGTCCACCTGGGGCAGCCTTGGGCTGCGTTAAAGGGCTTCCGTTTCTGGCTAGCACTCACTCGGGCTCTACATTTAGAAAACAAAAGAACTTGAAACTTGTGACAGAATTAAAGACAAAAACAAGAACTTTACCATTCCATTCATCCATCTGCCCATTGTTTACTCTGAGTGTGTACTTAACAGCACTTCCGTAACAAAGTAATCCCTACGAAGAAATGTAGATGGCTCTAATACCAGGATAGGGGAGAAAGGAACGTTGCATTTCTTTTCTCCCCATTCTCCTTTTCCCAGACCCTATCTAGGTGACAGGTGCCAAAAAGGAAGAAATGTTAACAAATGTTAGTTTCCAGCCCCAAAGAAGCTGTCACAAAAGGGAGACAGAACCAGGCAGCCCATAAAATCCTTCAACTCAGGGATATAGTGAGACCTATCTAATTACACAAGATTAGAAACGGTTTAACTCGTTGAGAATGTGCTACATGTGAAATGAAATAAAATGACATCTCTAGCACCCTGTAACAATACTGTATTGGGAGGAAAGCACAAAGGGTTTGTTCACGCTATCAGTAACGTGAGTCTTTCTCATCCAACACTTCAGACACATCTGGTTTTAATGTGGTGGTCTAAGTGAAGAAAACTTCTCACTCACTGTTCTGGCCTTCCTTTTCTTTCTTCCTTGTACGACTCGTTTGCGTTGGCATTGTCCTTCTCTGTCATCCCTCCCCAGGCTAACGGAGGTAGAAGAATATCATGCTGAGGAGCTTTGCTTATCTCTGGGTTCTTGGTTCTTTTACTGTTTAAATAGCACTAGCAGTGATTCGAAAAGCAAGACTATTCTTTGTTTCAGCTAAGTCAACAGATTTTAGCTTTGTACTTCTAATTTATTAAACTCCTAACACTGAATTAGAACTCCCTAAGTAATCAATGAGTCACAAAACACAATTAGGGAAAGATAATCTCAATTGCTCTTAACTAGAATGCTCAGGGAATCTGGTGTCTGCCTAGCTGGTGTCTGTCTGCCTAACTGCCTGATGTTGGGGTAATTGACCATTGCGTGCCTGTGTTGGCAAAAAAAAAAAAAAAGTCTTTGGTGATTATATCCTGAAGGTCTACAAGATAGGTGTAGTTTCCATGAACGTAGACCTTTTAAACTACAAAACTGCAAAATGAGATTCATTCTACACATCTCTTTTTAGAACAGTAAAAGGGTTTTACTCCCCCACACCCAGAGAAAAGAGAGTAGGATTTTGAAAATGGCTGTGATTAAAAGCCAAAGTTTGGATTTTTCTTTTTTTTCTTTTTTGGTACTTTGATATTTTAAAAATCTTAATAATGTTTATTCATTTTGTTACCTTTTTGGATTTGTGCCTCACTGGGCTTTTTGCAAACAGCAAAATGTATAACTCTGAACTGGTAGAGATTGTCTCCTCTGATTACAGAGTACAATTTAAATTGTGCTCAATCTTGACTCTTTTTGGGACCTTTTTCTGTGTTCTGAATTCTCTCTGGACTGCAGATTGTGGTTGAAAGTAAAAGGGACATGAACAATCTATAGGGCCTCTGAAAGATGTAGTCCTTCGAGGTGACTTCTGATGTATTTTTCCTCTGTCCAAAAGCAATTCAACAGGGAACTTATGTACAGAGCAAATGCCTCAACCCCAAGAAATGACTAATAATAAGACATTTCATACCCTCCAACAGGCCAGTGGGGTGATGGTTTTGAGCAAGTGTGCTATTCAATGCCCAGAACATCACATGGATGTCTGTCTGTGTAGGGCTTGATGCCTGCTGTTGTGGTACCATTAAGGGGCTGGCAAAAATTGCTATCTATGGCCTTGACCTAAGAAGCACCATTTTTACTATATTCGAAGTCAGGAAATCTTCATTAAGCACATATTATGTGTAAAGCCTTGTTAGATTTCTGTAAGTTCTCTGAGATGTATTATTAGATTTATTTTTCATAGTGCCCACGCAATTTCAGCAGTCACTTACCGACTATTGCTATATACGAGGCATTGTGCCGGGGATGCTAAGATGAATCATAGGTGCTCCCTGCCTTCTGGAACTCAGAGTATCATGTGAGAAAAAAATAATTACATTGGAGTTTGAGTATAGGTCCTTAGAAAGAGCTTTATGAGTGTACAGAAGGGAGTGATTGATTCTCTCAGGAGGTATCAGAAAGGTTTCACAGAGGAGATGGTATTTAAGCTTTATCTTAAAGGATGGGTAAGATTTCAACAGGCAGACAGGAGAGGGGGAAGACAATCCCAAGCAGAGGGAACAGCATATGCAAAAGCTCATTAGAGCATATCGGAAAGTCGTTTTTCACTGTCACTTGAGAAGGCAAATACAAACTGTACTAATGTTGACTTTCAATTTTTTTCTCATGATTACATTCCCATTTTAAATACTGGACATGATACTTTAAGGCAATGAGAAGACCTGATAGATTTGAAAGTTCGCCCTTATTAACCTGTGATGCTTATCTAGTGTCTTACACATAGCAGGACCTCAATAAGTGCTTGCTGAATGATAAGTCCCATATGTCTTTCCATATATAAATTATTACTTTATCAGGGATCAGCTTACAAAGCAAAACTTCTGCCTGTGAGCCAGGAATGAGTGTTCAGAGTTCTGCTCCTTGTCATCCCCAGCCTCCTCTACTCTTGAGAAGTCTGACTCGGCCACTGGGCCTTAACTGTGCTTAAGAGAAACAGGGGAAACTGGCCTTGCTTCGAGTCCTCCATGTAACTGAAATTTTTACAAAGTGCCATTTGAACAGGACAGTCCTCTTGCTGACGACATAGGGGTTGGTGTTCTGGGAACTTTGGTGATACTAGCTAATATGGATACGTATATTTCATATTTTAAATCTGATCATAGAGCCTAAACATGATTGCTCACTTTATATGGCAATAATAAAGATACGAGTTGCCTGCCTTCAACAGCCTTTGCGGTGTAATGTGGTACTGCCCTTTTTTTTTTTTTTTTTAAGAAAGAGAAGATAAATTTTTATTATTTTGATTAATTATGCAGTAACCTTTAGAGTAGGAATAAAATTTTGCCTTGAAATATCACCAGGGAATAGATGGCAGAGAACATAGTTAGACATAAACCATTTGCAAATTATATGCAAGCACACTTGTAACCCTTTTATTGGGTGTCTGGATCCAGTCTTTGGGAGAATTACCATCAGGGAATCTTATTTCATTATAAATCTAAAACTTATCAAAAACACACTTCTTCAGTTCCAAACCTTAGTAGCTACGTGACTGGCTCTCACAGATCTCATCTCTATAGAGAAGCCTTTCTAGTGACCACAATACTACGTTATAGAATGTAATGTCTTTCAGCCCTGAGCTCCACTGGGGAAATTCAATCCACAAACAGTCACTGTCTCCTTGAGCCAGTGTCTCCTTGAGCCTGCTGTGCTAGGCTCTAAGAATACAGATGTAAATTAGCTACATTCCTGCCTCCCATGGCACCCTCTAGTGCAGTGGTTCATATTCTCTTCTGGGTCCTGGGCTCTTTTGAAAATCTGATTCAGACTGTGCTTACATTACTTAAATACTAGAGTAGCCGCTTCCTGTTTACCCAAAGAAGGGCAAGAACTTTTGTCCCTGATAAATGAATTCTTGTTAAATTCAGTGTAGGAGGTTATTCTTTCTAGACGTTCAGCGTTGTTCTCTTTTGGAACCCTTGGCATGATAGAAAGAACAGTTTGGGCTTCTGATAGTCTTACTAGTAGTATGGCTTTGGGCAACATACTCAGTCTCTCAGAAGGTCAGTTTCCTCATCCCTAAAATGATGGTCTTCATACCTACTTTGCAAGATGGATACGCAGATCAAATCACTCAATGTTCACAGAGCATCTAACACAAGGCCAGTACTCCGGTCGGTGTTAGTGAGACGGCTAGATTTTGAACCCAGATCTTCCTGACTCAAAAATCTAGCCTCCCTGCTTCCTCACAAAGGCTCTCAGAACACTGGATTATATGTAAGCCTCACCCAAACGTCACAGGGGAGGGAAGAAACAACCTAGCTGAAGAAACAAATGGATAGAGAGGGAGAAATACACTAAGTTTAGAAACACCAACTCCAAAGCCTCAGTAGACTTTCCTAGCTCTGACCGCTCAGCATGTTTCCCTGTGCAATTACATTCATTCTTGCTACATTTGGCGACTACCACTGTGTGCCCAACTTGGTTGTAGGTGCTTCTGGTGATTTAAAAGACATGATCCATGGCTTCTAGGAATGTATAATCTAATAGTCAGAAGCTGCACCCAACAAAAAGGGAAAACCACACAAGACAGTGTATAAATAACAAATAATGTAGGCAAAGCTAAGTAAGTGCTGTGACCTCAAGGGTGAACTTCTCTTTACTTAATTAAACGTTTTACTATTTCTAACATGACTAAGATTTTAAAATCCTAATGCGTAGTGTAATCATTAAGGCTTTTTTTAGACAAAAATTGTAAATTATATTCTAGTCACCATAATGCCACTGCTGTAGTTAATATCCACATCAGCTTTTTTATTACTGTGGTAAAAATATATATAACAAAACATTTGCCAATTCAACAATTTTTACGTGTATAATTCAGTGACATTGATTACATTCATCATGTTGTACAACCATTGTTGTTGTTCATTGCCTTCGAGTAGAGTTGATTTTGACTCATGGCAACCCATGTGTGCAGAGTAGAAGAACTGTGCTCCATAGGGTTTTAAAGTCTGTGACCTTTTGGAAGCAGACTGCTGGGCCCGTCTTCTAAGGCACCTTTAGGTGGATTCGAACTGCCAACCTTTTGTCTAGTAGTTGAGTGCTTAACTGTTTACGTCACCCAGGGACCCCTATATGCAACCATTACCACTATCCTTTTCCAAATTATTCCACTACCATTAACAGAAACTCAGGGCCTCTAAGCAATAATGCTTCCTCTCCCCCTCCCTCCTGCCCTTGGTAACCACTAATAAACTTTGATCTCTATACACTTGCCTATTCTAGATATATAAATGGGATCATACAATACTTGTCCTTTTGTGAATGACATTTCACTCAGCATTACATTTTCAAGGCTCATCCATGTTGTAGTATGTATCAGGACTTCATTTCCCTTTATGGCTGAGTAATACTCCGTTGTATGTAGGTACCACATTTTGTTTATCCATTCGTCCGCTGCTGGGTGCTTGGGTTGTTTCCACCTTTTAGGTATTGTGAGTAGTGCTGTTGTGAACATTGGTGCACGAGTTTCTGTTTGTGTTCCTGCTTTCAAGTCTTTGGGGTATATACTGAGGATTGGGATTGCTGGGTCATAGGGTAATTTTATGTTTAACTTTTTGAGGAACCGTCAACCTGTTTTCCACAGCAGCTGTACCATTCTGCTTTTCCACCAGCAATGGATGAGGGTTCCAGTTTCCCCACATCCTCATCAACACCTGTTATTTTCCTCTTATTTTATTTTATTGCATTTTAGGTGAAAGTTTACAGCGCAAATTAGTTTTTCATTCAAAAATTTATACATGACTTTTTTTCCCAGCATTTGTTACAACCCCCACAACGTGTCAATACTGTCCCCCTTTCCCTTTCCACCCCAGGTTCTCTGTGTCCATTCGTCCAGTTTTCCTGTCCCTTCCTGCCTTCTCGTCTCTGCTTTTGGGCAGCTGTTGCCCATTTGGTCCGGTATACTTGACTGAACTAAGAAGCATGTTCCTCACCTGTGTTATCATTTGTTGTATAGGCCTGTCTGATCTTTGGCTGAAAGGTGGACTTCAGGAGTGGCTTCAGTTCTGAGTTAGCAGGGTGTCCGGGGGCCATAATCTCAAGGGTTCCTCCAGCCTTTATGAGGCCAGTAAGTCTGTTTTTTTTGTGTGTGTGAATTTGAATTTTGTTCTACCTTTTTCTTCCGCTGTGTCCTGGACCCTCTATTGTGATCCCTGTCATTGTAGTCAGTGGTGGTAGCAGGGCACCATCTAGTTCTCCTGGGCTCGGGCTTGTGGAGGCTGTGGTTCATGTGGTCCATTAGTCCTTTGGACTAATATTTTCCTTGTGTCTTTGGTTTTCTTCATTCTCCTTTGATCGGAATGTGATGGAACCAATAGATGTATCTTAGATGGCTGCTCACAAGCTTTTAAGACCCCAGATGCTACTCACCAAATCCTTTTTTTTTTTAATCATATCCGTTCTAGTGGGGGTGAGGTACTGTCTCATTGTGGTTTTGATTTGCATCTCCCTAATGGAGCCCTGGTGGTGAAGTGGTTAAGAACTCAGGCTGCTAACCAAAGGGTCAGCACTTCGAATCCACCAGCAGCTCCTTGGAAACCCTATGGGGCAGTTCTACTCTGTCCTACAGGGTCTCTGTGAGTCAGAATTGACAAGACCGCACGCAACAACAATTGACTAATGAAACTGAGTATCCTTCCATGTATTTGTTGGCCATTTGTATACCCTCTCTGGTAAAATGGCTATTCAAATCCTTTGCCATTTTTTGATTGAGTTGTTTGTCCTACATCAGCTCTTGCCTGGACCATTGGAATAGTCTCATTCACTTATTCATTTGTTCAAGAAATAATGTGTGCTGAGACTGTGCCACACACTCAGGAGTCCAGTAGTAAAGAAGGTACACATGAATCCTGGCCTTAAGTGCTTAGATTTTAGCAGGAGGGGCAACATTAAACAATTTAATTACCAAATTGTATATTTAAATACAATTGTGGTGAGTGCTACCGAGTAGAAGTAGAGGAAGTCACAAGAGCACACAACAAGGAAAGGGGTCCTAAGCCAGGGAAGCACAGGGGGAGACTTCAATGAGGAAATTAAAGCTGAGCTCTGAAGGCTGAGGGGAGGCAACTCCTCTGAGAGCCGGGAAGAAGAGCCTTCCTAGCAGAGGAAAGGCCCTGTGTGATGGCCTCGGGAAGAATAGAGCAGCGCTCCTTGGAGGAATCAAGGAGAGACAGTAAGTCTGGAGCTGGGAAATCCAGGGACAGGACCTGAGGTTGGAGAGATAGGCGGGGGCCAATTATTGTAGGACCTTGTAGGCCATAGCGAGAACTTAGAATTCTGAGCACCAAGTACAATGGGCAGCTATTAAAAGGTTTCAAGCAAGGGAAAATTGAAATCAGATAGGTGTGTGTGTGTGTGTGTGTGTGTTTAATCACTCTGGCATTTGTGTAGACAAAGAATTAGATAGGGGCTCCAGTGGAACTAGAGAGACCAGTTAGGAGGCTGTTGTGATAGTCTAGATTCTAAACACAATTTAGAGGAAGAACCAACGAGGCTTGTTGATGGAAAGATTTAGGGGGTGAAAGAGAGGGAGCGTCAAATAGGACTCCAGCGTTCTTTCTTAGGCAGCTGAATGGATGGTTGGTCAATATAGGGAACACTGGACGAGGAGCAGGTGTGCAGTGGGGATGAGAGGATCAGTTCAGCTCAACTTGTCTCTGGCCTTTCAGTTTTTTCCATTCATAATCCATTCTCCATATCAGTTATTTTTAACAATTCAACTTTAATCACGTTTTCCCCCCCGCTTTAAACATACATACACACACACACACACACATAACCTCCCAGAGTTTACAGGTCCAAAATTCTTAGCAGCCATGCCTTTGACCAAGATATTCCTTTTACCAGGAATCTCCTTCCTCCCACCTGTCTGCCTGATGAAATCCTACTCTTCTTTCAAGCTTCGACTCCCATGTTATCTGTCTGTGAAGTCCTCCCTGGCCACCCCTCCCCTCCATAGTTAATCACACCTTTCTCTGAGATCCCACAGTACCTGACACATACAATTATCTGAGAATGTATCCTATTGCATTGTAATTTGTTTACTTATCTGTCTCTCCAACTAAACTAAAGGCAAGAGCAAAAACTGTCTTGATTCTTCTTTCCATCCCCAATATCTACCACCGTACCTGGGAACAAGTAGTTACTCAGAAATAATGATAATAACAAACATAGAGTGACTACTATGTGTCAAACGCCGTTCTAAGTGTTTTAGATGCATTTATTTATCTGCATCCTCACAACAACTCTATCATTATCCCCATTCCACAGGTGGCTTGCCCAAGTTGACAGAGTTAATAAATGGCAAAGCCAGGATTCAGATCCAGGCAGGCTGGCTCTGGAATCTGACCTCTTCACCATTGTACTACACAGCCTCTCAGCATTGTTTCCCAGAGGCTTGGCTCTTGCCTTTCAGACTCTTTTTCCAGAACGGCAATCATCATCTCCTCCCACCTCACTGTATCTGCCTGTTATTTACCTGGAGCCTGAGAGCCGCTTTGATGATTTCACCAGGGAGTGAGGGAATTACTCTACAAAACCCAGAGGCTACAGCAGGAAGAGAGCTACAGAAACACCCCTACCCTCCTCCATCCTTCTCTTTTCTCCTACTACCCCACTCCTCAAGCACCGGATATCTGCTTCTTTCTACAGGGGGAGCAGCAGCCTTAGAAGAAAGTCAAACGGTTCCTCTCTGTCCTCCCAGTCCCGCTCTTCCATTCTACCTGGCTGCCAGCTCCTCCCCCACCCCCACCCCCACCCCTAACCTTTTGTAGCCTAGAAACTAGGCTTAGCTAACTCTTGTGAACTCCAGCTCACACATAGCCTCAAATTGAATGTGTGCCCTGTAATGCCCCTCACCGAGTCTGTTTCATTTTGCTCTACCTATTTTTGGTTTGGTTTTTCAGGGGAGAGGAATATTTTGTTTTTGATTCCCTCGAGAGAGAGGTGACGTCTGTGCTCTTCTAGTCTGAGACAGCTAGCTCTCCTCCAGTGTAGATGCCTCACCTCCCCCACCTCTAGGAAAGAGAAGAAAGAAGATGTAGCAGTCTGGGTAACAACTGCACCCGTTGTGTTCATTTCCGCACTTTGCATTTAGGGATTCGGTTTTTGTGCTGTTCGTTTAGATTTTGAGAATTTTTAGACGGGTAGAGGCTGTACAGGGTAAAAACATGGTTCCTGGAGCCAGATGCACCCAGGTTTGGATTCCAGCTCCACCACTTACTAGCTATGTGACCCAGGCAAGTTATTTAAGTGCTCTGTGCCTCAGTTTCCTCATCTGTAAAATGGAGCTAATGTAGTACCTACCTCATAGGGTGGTTGTAAGTATTTAATGAATCATCCCATGTGAAACACTCAGAACTGTCCCTGTCACACAGCAAGTGCTCAGTAAACATTAGCTGTTGTTATTTTTAAAATATAGTTTAGTCGCAAAGAAGAATATAAAAAATACATATTCCCACAACTCAGAATTGAAGTTTGTTAAAATGTTGTCTTAGCTTCAAGTCTTCTTTAAAAAATAAATTGCTACTGATAAAGTGAATATTCTGTGACTGTCACCCCAAGGCATATTCCTCTCCCAGCTTTCCAAAGGCATCTGCTGTCATGAATTTGATTTGTATCTGTCCAGTATATTGTGTGTGTGTGTGTACACAGGATCATAAGTGAGATTTAGAAATCTGAGGATGAGTGGTTTTTTTTTTTAATTTACACAAATGGTGTCATAGGTACAGATCATTTGGTAACCTGCTCTTTTCATTCAATGTTGTTTTTGATATCTCCTTTTTTTTGTATATAATCTAGTTCAGTTCTTTCAAGTGTAAGCTAGGATTTGAACCCAGGTCTTCCTGACTCCAAATATCAAATGGTATTTCACCATTCAACACACTGCCTGAAGAAATGAACAATTGAGTCCCTTTGTACCAGCTTTCCCCACACTAACAGCAGCAGACTATGTCTTCATTTACATTGAGACAAGGAAAAGGCCACCTCTATAAAGCGTGTAGATTCACAAAAGCAATTCCTTTTAAAGGAGGAAACCTCTAAGTATGTGCTGTCACCTTTCTGGTTGGGCTATTTTTGTTAAGTACACTTGCTTACAACATCTTGGGGAAACAGGAAGTTTGCATCCTTCCTTATTCTTTAAATATTTTGCTTTACTATTAGTATAAATTATCCAGTATACTTAACACTGTAGGTATTGAAACCTTCAGAGAAGCATATCATCTGTGAATTCCCGATTTTCGATAAAATTGCCATACAATTAACGCTAACATTGTAATAAACACATTTCAGTCTCAGATGATTCAGAAGACAATTCATTAATCCAGAGAGCCTCAGGGTCAATGTTAGGAACAGTGTCATCATAAGCTTTTAACAGAAAGGGCCAGCTTTACTCAGGCCGTATCCCTAATGCCTAGTTCATAGCAGATAAATGGACGGTAGGCTCTTCTCATCCTATAGCTTTCCTTTCTTGCGTGTCTTTCTTTTGCATCTTCTCATGTAAATTGAATGCAGAATAACAAAGCTATATGAAGATTGGGCTATATGAGCTTGATTTTGGGGGGGAGGGGAAATCATTTAATGACCCTCAATATTTTTTAAACTTTATTGTGATATAATTCTCATACCATTCAATTCACCCATTTAAAGTGTACAATTCAGTGATTTTTAGTATATTCACAAAATTGTGCAACTATTACCACTATCTAATTCCAGAACATTTTCATCCCTCTCAAAAGAAGCCCTGGGGCCATTAGCGGTCAGTCTCCATTCCCCGTCCTCCCCAACCCCTGGCAGCCACTAATCTACTGTCTTTCTATTTGTCTATTCTGTACATTTCATATAAACGGAATCATACAATGTGTGGGCTTTGATGACTGGCTTCTCCCACTTAGCATCATGCTTTTAATGCTCATCCACGTTGTAGCATGTATCAGTATTTCCTTTTCTTGTATGACTGTATAGAAGTTTTCTGAGCCTGTAATTTGTGATTTAGGTTATCACAGGGTTTCTACATTTGAAATAACTGAAGGAACTCATCTGAAACTGAAGAGAAGCCAGCATGAATACAACCCAGAATGCATGAGATTACAGCCATCCTCATCTTTGGCAGTGGCACAATTATGCTGAGCCAAAGATCTGTCTTAATAGGGTGACAGGCCCAAATTCTGTGTTGTGACCTCCTGCTGGCACTGGCCTAATCTGGGGAGGGCTCATGGGTGCTGGTATAATGGGATGAGGCAAGTGCCTCACTGCCTGCGTTTCTGGCTTGGGCAGAGTTTGGGTGCAATTTCTCGTCTTCAGACATCTGAGAAAAGTATGTCAGGGATCTCCTGGTTTCTTTTGTTCTCTTTGCCAGTAGGCAGAGTACACTGCACTGTGTAGACAGGTTAGACAGTTTATTGTAGGCTGATGAAAGCAGATTAAAAAACCATCAGCTTGGTGGGAAACTAGCTCAGAATCCAATCCAAATGTCAGATGAAATATTTGCACAGCCAGGAGATAAACCAAGGGAAACAGTGTGCCCTTTGTATGTGCCTCTGAGTGTAGAGGCACACACAGAGATGCTGACCATTTGTCAACCTCCAAGATTTATTCTGCTGCTTCTGGCAAGGGACAGCCTAATGATTTAATAGCTTGTCAACACCTACACACAGAAACAAGGACTGGCACTTCCTCATTTCTTATTTTCTTTGCTTTAAATAGGAATTCCTATTCTAAGTCACTGGAACCTGGAAATCAGACTGTCAGATTTCTCTTGACTTGAGTGCACAGTTCCTGAATCTGAGCATGATGAATGTTATAACTTTCCTGTTATACAAACACAGGGTTGCTACCCTTTCAGAAGAACCCATTGAGTTCATGTCCTAAAGCTTGAGTGTTTGCTTCATACCGTTGCTGTGAGCCAGTTTCAAATGGAGTGAAACTGTTTTATTTCTGTCCCTTGAACCTCTTGAGTTGAATGCCTGCTTGAGCAACCCAGTGCCTAGTTGTCACATTTACATTTGAGATGGAGAAGTTGTTTAGAGGATTTTAGTGAGGAAGAAGGCTGGATTTCTTGTGCAGTGTGTTATTCTCTGGCAATTGTAAACTGTGAGAAAGCAGGGACCATGTCTTCTTTCAGCTCAGCAACCCCCACTGTGCCAAGCACAGGGTCTGGCACACAGTCATCTTAGTTGATTGATTTCCAGACAATTCAATCATGATCTAGTGAATAGAATGGCAATCTAACCAGAGCATTGTATTTTATATAAGAATAATCCCAAAGAGAGGTAGTATGGTTAACCTGCGTAGAGCTGTGCTTCTCAAACTTTAATATGCATGTGAATCACTACAAAAAACCAAACCCAGCGCCCTCGGATTTCGACTCACAGTGACCGTACAGGACAGAGTAGAACTGCACCATAGAGTTTCCAAGGAGCGCCTGGCGGATTTGAACTGCTGACCCTTCATTAGCAGCCGCAGCACTTAACCGCTACACCACGCCACCACTAGGGCTTGTTAAATGCCGGTAAAACAAACAAAAAGCCCCAACCCCTTTGCCATGCAGTCGAATCCAACTCAGAGCAACCCTATAGGACAGAGTAGAACTGCCCCTTAGGGTTTCCAAGTAGCGGCTGGTGGATTCAAACCATCGACCTTTTGGTTAGCAACCAAGCTCTTTAACCACTGCACCACCAGGGCTCCAAAGGCAGATTAGGATTTAGTAAATCCAGGGAAGGACCTGAGACTGCTTTTCTTACAAGCTCCTAGGCAATGGACTTTGCCAGTCCAAGGACCACACTTTGAGTAACAGGGGTTTATAACTATGCTATTTAGCGCTTCAAATGTGGCTAGTCCAAATTGAGACTGCAGAGATTTTACAGATTTAGTACAAAAAAAAATAGAATGTAAAGGATCTCATTAATAATTTTTATATTGATTATATGTTGAAATAATATTTTGGATATATTGGGTAATATATTCTTAAAATAATTTCACCTCTTCCTTTTTACCTTTTTAATGTGGCTACTCAAAAAATTTTACATTACATATGTGCCTCACATTATATTTCTACTGAAACGCTATTCAATAGAAATATAATGTGAGCCACACAGATTTTTCTATAAAGGGCCAGATAGTAAATATTTTAGGTTTTGCAGGCCATATAGAGTCTGTCCCAACTTCTCATCTCTAACATTGCAGGATGAAAGCCACCATAAGCAATACATAAATTAATAGGTGCAGTTGTGTTCCAATAAAACTTCATTTGCAAAAATGTTGTTTTTAGGTGCCATAGAGTTGGTTCCAACTCATAGCGACCCTGCGCACCACAGAACGAAACACTGCCTGGTCCTGTGCCATGCTCACAACCGTTGTTATGCTTGAGCCCATTGTTGCAGCCACTGTGTCAACCCATCTCGTTGAGGGACTTCCTCTTTTCCACCGACCCTGTACTTCATCAACCATGATGTCCTTCTCCAGGGACTGATCCCTCCTGAAAACATGTCCAAAGTATGTAAGATGCTGTCTCGCTATCCTTGCTTCTAAGGAGCATTTTGGTTGTACTTCTTCCAAGACAGATTTGTTCATTCTTTTGGCAGTCCATGGTATATTCAATATTCTTCGCCAACACCACAATTCAAAGGTGTCAATTATTTTTCAGTCTTCCTTATTCATTGTCCAGCTTTAGCGTGCATATGATGTGATTGAAAATACCATGGCTTGGGTGAGGCGCACCTTAGTCTTCAAGGTGACATCTTTGCTTTTCAACACTTTAAACAGGTCCTTTGCAGCAGATTCGCCCCATGAAATGGGTCTTTTGATTTCTTGACTTCTGTTTCCATGGGTGTTGATCGTGGATCCAAGTAAAATGAAATTCTTGACAACTTCAGTCTTTTCTCAGTTCATTGGTCCAGTTGTGAGGATTTTTGTTTTCTTTATGTTGAGGTGTAATCCCTGCTGAAGGCTGTGGTCTTTGATCTTCATCAGCAATTGCTTCAAGTCCTCTTCACTTTCAGCAAGCAAGGTTGTGTCATCTGCGTAACGCAGGTTGTTAATGAGTCTTCCACCAGTCCTGATGCCACGTTCTTCTTTATATAGTCCAGCCTCTTGGATTATTTGCTCAGCATACAGATTGAATAAGTATGGTGAAAGGATACAACCCTGACGCACACCTTTCCTGGCTTTAAACCACTCAGTATCCCCTTGTTCTGTCCGAACAACTGCCTCTTGATATATGTACAAGTTCTTCATGAGCACAGTTAAACGTTGCAAAAATAGGCAGAGGCAACAGCCTTAAAAACCAAGAGCTCACAATCGTGGTGAAAAGTATCAGTTTGGCAGCCACCAGAGGGGGCAAACAGTTGGAGTGCCCAGAGAATTGTGATTATTTGACCTATATGGCTTCAATATCTGGATTTCTTTACTTGGCCTAACTCAGAGCTTGCTCAGGGTGAAAAACTTTTTTCTCTGGGGGCATTTGTCAAAAAAAATTAGAGGCAAATGATTAATTTCACAGCTATCTAAGGCAGTAGATAACAATTGGGGCAAACAATAGGCTAACCAAAAATCTTAGAAGGAAAAGCTAGGGAATTAAATGTTCATAGGGGAGTGACTTCATTCCTCCTGAGGTTCACCCTTTAGCCAATGATTAGACATGCCCATAAAACAAACTGAGACTAAAGGGGCACATCAGCCCAGGGGCAAGGACTAGAAGGCAGAAGGGGACAGGAAAGCTGGTAATAAGGAACCCAAGGTTGAGAAAGGGAGAGCGTTGACATGTCGTGGGGTTGGTAACCAATGTCATAATACAGTATGTGTACTGTTTAATGAGCAGCTAGCTTGTTCCGTAAGCCTTCATCTAAAGTACAATAATAAAATATAAAATAAAACGTCCATAGGGGCTTTGAAAAACTCAACATATTCCTGGGAATGAAAAAGACCATGCACCCAAACCAAACCAAACCCACTGCCGTCAAGTTGATTCCAACTCATAGTGACCCTATAGGACAGAGTAGAACTGCTCCATAGAGTTTCCAAGGAGCATGTGGTGGATTAAAACTGCTGACCTTTCGGTTAGCAGTTGTAGCACTTAACCACTACACCACCAGGGTTTCCAGGGCCATACACATGTACAGGGAAAGACCTGAGAGTGCCCTAAGCTCTCACCTCTGGCTGAATTTGAGACTGTGCAAGCACGAAGTGAAGGCTAAGAAAGAATTATCAACTGAATGTTCAACTGAATTATCAACTGGTTGAATCTTGAAGACACACCCCAACATACATGCAGAGCCCCTCAGCAAACACTAGGAGATGTACTGGCCCCAGGAATTAAGGAAATCTCTGTCCAATCATTAGCTGACCGTTAGCCTAACCAAATAGAGACTTCAATCGCCACACACAACAAAAAATACATACTTTACAAAACAAATTCAGAAAATTCACTAAACATACAAATACCGCCAGCAACAACAACAAACCCTGGGGAGAAGGAGAATCTTATTTCCCGAGTTGCCACGTTATATAATTTAAAATGTCCAGTTTCAACAAAAATTATCAGTCATGCAAAAAATAAGAAAGTATGGCCAATACATAGGAAAAATGCAACAGACATAAGCTGTCCCTGAGAATGTCCAGATATTGCACTAACTAGACAAATACTTTGGAGCCCCGGTGGTGTAGCAGTTAAGAGCTTACCAGCTAACCAAAAGGTCGGCAGTTGGAATCCACTGGTTGCTCCCTGGAAACCCTATGGGGCAGTTCTACTTTGTCCTGTAGGGTCACTCTGAGTCAGAACCGAATGAATGGCACCTAACAGCAACACAACAGAGACTTTAAATCAGCAATTTTAAATATGTTCAAAGAACTAAAGGAAAGCATGAAAACTATGGTTCACCAAATGAGGAATATCAATAAAGAGATAGAAAATTAAAAAAAAAAATCCTGGAGTTAAAAAGTATAATAATTGAAATGAAAAATTTACTAGAGTGGCTCAACAGAAGATTAGAGCAGGCAAAAGAAAGAATCAACAAATTTGAAGAAAAGTCAATTGGTATTATCCAGTCTGAAGAATGGAAATAAAAAATAATGAACAAAGCCTCAGAGAAATGTGTGACATCATTACTTCCACATAATGGAAGTCTCAGAAGGAGAGGAGAAAGAGATAGTGGCAGAAAGAATATTTGAAGAAATAATGGCAAAAAAAAAAACTTACCAAATTTGATTTAAAAAAATTAATCTACACATCCAAGAAGCTCAATGAACTCAAAATAGGATAAATTCAAAAAAGAGATACACACTGAGACACATCATAATTAAATTTTCAAAATACAAAGGGAGAATTTGAAATCAACAAGAGAAAAACAACTCATCACATACCAGGGATCCTCGATAATATTAACTGACTTCTGATCAGAAACCAGGGAAGCCAGAAGGCAGTGGGATGACATATTCAAAGTGCTGAAATAAAAGCAACAACAAAAAACTGTCAACCAAGAATTCAATATCCAGGAAAATTATTCTTCAAAAATGAAAGGGAAATTAAGACATTCCCAGATAACAAAAACTGAGAGAATATGTGGCTACAAGAAATGCTAAAGGGAATCCACCAGGCTAAAATGAAAGCACACTGACCAGTAACTCAAATCTATAGAAAGACAGAGCACCAGTAAGGGTAACTGCGTGTTGTTGTGTGTTGTCGAGTCCTTTCCAACTGACAGCGACTTTATATGTATTTTTGCTTGTAGCTCTTTTTTCCTCCTATATGCCTCAAAAGACTACTGCATAAAGCACTAATTATAAATGTTTTGATGAGTTCACAATGTATAAAGATGGAATTCGTATGGCAATAGCAGTATGGGGTGGAGGTGTTGAGGGAATGGAGCTTTATAGGAGCAAAGTGTTTGTATACTATTGAAGTTAAATTGGTATTAATCCAAATGAGATTGTTATGTTAAGATGTTAATTGTAAACCTCAGGGTTACCACTAAGAATATAATTTTAAAAATATGTATTAAAAGAAATGACAAAGGAATTAAAAAAGGTACAATAGAAAGTATTTATTTAACACCAAAGAGGGTATAATGAAGGAATAAAGGAACAAAAAAGGAGAATGAAGAACACCAAAGACACAAGGTAATTATGAGTCCAAGAGACAAAAGGGGCCACATAAACCAGAGACTACATCAGCCTGAGACCAGAAGAACTAGATGGTGCCTGGGTACAACCAGTGACTGCTCTCACAGGGAACACAACAGAGAACCCTTGAGAGAGCAGGAGAGCAGTGAGATGCAGACCCCAAATTCTTGTAAAAAGACCAGACTCAGTGGTCTGACTGAGACTAGAAGGACCCCAGAAGTTATGGTCCCCAGACCTTCTGTTAGCCCAAGACAGGAACCATTCCCAAAGCCAACTCTTCAGATAGGGGTTAGACTGGACTATGGGATAGAAAGTGGTGAAGAGTGAGCTTCTTGGATCAAGTAGATGCATGAGACTATGTAGGCAGCTCCTGTCTGGAGAGGAGATGAGAGGGCAGAGGGGGTCAGAAGCTGGCCGAATGGACACAAAAATAGAGAGTGGAGGGAAGGAGTGTGATGTCTCATTAGAGGGAGTGCAACTAGGAGTATATAGCAAGGTGTATATAGGTTTTTGTATGACAGCCTGACTTGGTTTGTAAACTTTCACTTAAAGCACAATAAAAATTAAAAAAAAAAAAAGACTGAAAGCTTCCCCCCTAAGATCAGGAACAAGACAAGAATGTCCACTCTTACCACTTCTATTCAACATTATACTCGAGATTCAAGCCACAGCAGTCAGACAAGAAAAATAAATAAAAGGCATAAAGATTGGAAAGGAAGAAGTAAAACTATCTCTATTAGTAGATGATATGATCCTATGTAAAAAATGCCCCCAAAGAATCCACACATACACACACACACACACACACACACACACAACTACTGGAGCTAACAAGTGAGTTCAGCAAGGGTTTGCAGGATAGAAGATCAATATACAAAAATCAATTGTATATCTATATAGTAGCAATTCCTATTAAAAGAACATCAAAAGGATAAAAAATTTAGGAATAAGTTTGACAAAATAATTGCAAGACTTGTACACTGAAAACTATAAAATATTTTTGAAAGAAATGAAGGAAGATGTACATAAATATACAGACATCTCATGTTTGTGGATTGGAAAACAATGTTATTAAGACGGCAGTGCTCCCCAAATTTATCTATAGATTCTATGTAATCCCTATCAAAATACTAATTTGAATTCTTTCAGGAAATGGCTCATGCAGTTGTAGAGTCCAGCAAGACTCAAGTTCGTGGGCCAGGCATCAGGGTGGAGGTGTCTCCTGACTCACGTAGCTGCAGGGCCTGACGAATCCAAGGTCAGCAGGTAAGATGGTAGGCTGCTGGCTCACAGGGTACATTGGCTGACAAATTCCAAGATTGGCAGGCACCAGGCTCAAGTACCAAGAACCAGAGGTCAGATGATGATGAGCCAGATGCAGAATTCAGAGGAAGCAAGCGAGCTTTGCCAGAACGTCCATATATATACCGGATCCAGGCCAAACCCCAAAGGAAACACCCCTTACAACTGATTGATCACATGAGATCACATCATGGAGGATAACTACATCGTTACAGAACTGCCAAATTGCATCATTACATAACTGCCAACTTGGCTCAGCCAAGTTTTCATACAACCTTAACCATCACACCATTCAGTGAAGAAAGAATAGTCTTGTCAACAAATGGTGCTAGAACAACTGGATATCCACATGCAGAAGAATGAAGTTGGAACCCTGTTCATACAATATACAAAAAGAAAAACACTCAAAATGCATCAAAGACCTAAATGTAAGAGCCAAAACTATAAAACTCTTAGAAGAAAACAGGTGTAAATCTCCATGACTTTGGATTAGTTTCTTCAATATGATACCAAAAACAAAGCTACAAAAGAAAAAATAGATAAATTGGACTCCATCAAAATTTAAAGCTTTTGTGGTTCAAAGAACATTATCAAGAAACTTGAAAGACAGCCCACAGAATGGTAGAAAATGTTTGCAAATCATTTATCCAGGGACTTGTATCCAGAATATTTAAAAAGAAAACTCTTACAACTCAATAATAAAAAGACAACCCAATTAAAATATGGACAAAGATCTTGAACAGGCATTTCTCAAAAGAAGATATACAAATGGACAATAAGCACATAAAAAGATGCTTAAAATCACTACTCATTTTTGACAGACAATATATACAGCTACAGTAATCAAAACAGCATGGTACTGGTATAACAATAGACATACAGACCAATGAAATAGAATTGAGAGCCCAGAAATAATCCCACACATCTACAGTCAACTGGTTTTTGACAAGGGTGCTAAGTCCATTCGATGGTGGAAAAAAGGGTCTCTTCAATAAATGGTGTTGGGAAAATTGGATTTCCACATGCAGAAAACGGAAATAGGATCCATGTCTCACACTATACACAAAAACAAATGCAAAGTTCATTGAGGACCTAAATGTGAAATCTAAAACCATAAATTCTTAGAAGAAAATGCAGAGGCAAGGCTGTTGGGCTTAGCTTTTAACAATGGATTATCTAATATAATAACAAAACCACAAACACCAAAAGACAAAATAAGTGGGATCTCATAAAAATTAAAAACTTTTGTTCATCAACAGCCTTTACTAAAAAAAGTGAAAAGACTGCTTACCAACCTTACTAAAAAAAAGTGAAAAAGCTACTGACTGGCAGAGTACCTCTGGAAACCATATATCCGATAAGAATCTAATTACCAAAATATATATGAAGCTTTACAACTTAACAACAGAGACAACCCAATCATAAAATGGGCAAAGGACTTGAATAGACATTTCACCAAAGAGGACATTCGAATGGCCACCAAACACATGAAAACATACAGAATGCCATTAGCCATCAGAAAGATGCAAATCAAAACCACAATGAGATACAATTTCACTCCCACTAGGATGGATGACTAAGACAAAGAAAGCAGAAAATAACAAATGTTGACGGGGATGTGGGGAAATGGGAATACTTATCCATTGCTGACGGGAATGCAGAATGGTACAACTGCTGTGGAAAACAGTGTGGCAGTTCCTCAGAAAGCTAAAAGTAGAATTACCATATGATCCAGAAATTCCACTCCTAGGTATATACCCAAAAGACTTGAAGGCAGAGACTCAGAGACTTGTACACCAATGTTCAGTGCAGCACTATTCACAACAGCTAAAAGATGGAAACAACCTAAATGTCCATCGACAGATGAATGGATAAACAATATGTGGTACATACATACAATGGAATACTACTCAGCTAGTAGGAGAAATAAAGTTCTTGATACATGCTACGATATGAATAGAACTTGAAGACATTATGCTGAGTGAAGTAAGTCAATCACAAAAGGACAAATATTGTATGACCTTGCTCATATAAAAAACAAGAACAGACAAATGCATAGAGACAAAAGTTTATTAGTGGTTACCAGAGACAGGAGGGAGGGGAAAGAGGAGGGTTATTGCTTATGGAATACTGAGTTTCAGTTTATGGTGATGGAAAAATTGCTTTGATTAGGGGTAGGGTTGCAAAAATCCTCACAACTGGACCAATAAGCAACATTATGATATACGAATAAAGATTGAAGTTATCAAGGATTTCATTTTACTTGGATCCACAATCAACAGCCATGGAAGCAGCAGCCAAGAAATCAAACAGTGTATTGCATTGGGCAAATCTGCTGCAAAAGACCTCTTTAAAGTGTTAAAAAAAGCAAAGATGTCACTTTGAGGACCAAGGTGTGCCTGAGCCAAGCCACAGTATTTTCAGTTGCCTCATATGCAGGCGAAAGCTGGACAATGAATAAGGAAGACCAAAGAGGAATTGACTCCTTTGAATTATGGTGTTGGTGAAGAATACTGAATATACCATGGACTGCCAGAAGAAGGAACAAATCTGTCTTGGAAGAAGTACAGCCAGAGTGCTCATGAGAAGCAAGGACGACGAGACTTTGTGTCACATACTTTGGACATGTTTTCAGAAGGGGCCAGTCCCTGGAAAAGGACATCATGCTTGATAAAGTAGAGGGTCAACAAAAAGAGAGGAAGACCCTCAATGAGATGGACTGACAATGTGACTACAACAACGGACTTAAACATAGCAACAACTGTGATAATGACGCAGGACTGGGCAGTGCTTCGTTCTGTCATACATACAGTCACTATGAGTCAGAACCAACACAACAGCACCTAACAACAACAAGGGTTGCAGAGCTGACTAAGGTAATTGCTGTCAATAAGTTGTACACCTGTAAAGTGTTGAATTGGCAAAAGTTGTGTGATAGATATACTTACAACAACAGCCAAAAAAAAAGATAGCTGCTGAGGCTCTTTAGGTACAACCAAACACTAACACTGCATGGGATTTAGTTCCTTGGTTTGGAGGTTTAGGGTCATGGTTTCATGGGATATCCCAGTTAATTGACCTAATAATATGTTTAGTGCTTCTGTTCTATCTCCTAGTTCATTGAGTAGTGCCTCGGGTCTTAAAAGTTTGCAAGTGGCCATCCATTAGTCTGTATTCACCTGGAACAACAGAGGAAGAAGGAGTTTCAGGAATAGGAGGAAGAAATGAAATGTGTGGCTAATTGCCTCCATGAACAATTCCCTCCTTTGCCATGAGACCAGAAGAACTTGGATGGTGCCCGGCTACCATTACTGAACATTTTGATCAAAGATTCCATAGAAGAATTCCGATCAAATTCTCATGGATTCCAGACTTCCTGGAGTCATGGGGGCTGGATGAACCCCAGAAACTATTGTCCTGAGACAATCTTTAAAACTTAAACTAAAACTATCCCTTGTCTTCTTAAAATCAAACGATAGTTTAGCTTAACTAGTAAAAAATGTCTGCCTTGAGCATTATGCTCATTTAAGAACTACCTATATGGAATCAAGGAGCCCTGGTGGTGCTGTGGTTAAGGGCTCAGCTGCTAACCAAAAGGTCAATAGTTAGAATCCACGAGCCACTCCTTGAAAATCCTATGGGGAGTTCTACTCTGTACTATAGGATCGCTATGAGTCAGAATCGAGTAGATGGCAAGGGATATATGGGGTCAAGCTGACAACAGCAACTTGAAAGATTAGATAGCAGCCTTAGGGGGCAATGAGTTTATGTTAATGGGGGATGGAACAACTCAGAAAAGGAGGGTGAGAATGGTTGCAGAACTTGAATGTAATCAATGTCACTGAATTGTACATGCAGAAATGGTTGGATTGGTGTACGTTTTGCTGTGTATACTCTCAACAACAATAGCAAAATAAGTAATTTAAAAAAAAATTTTAATGGGCAATAAACAAGTGTTGGTGAGGATGTGGAGAAATTGAAACCCACTGTTGGTGGGAATGTAAAATGGTACAACCACTTTGGAAAACATTCGGGCATTTTTTCAAAAAAGTTAAACATTGACTTACCCTATAACGGAGCAATTCCACTCCTAGATATATATCCACTTGTGTTCACACAAAAACTTGTACACAAATGTTCATACCTAAAAAGTGGAAACCCAAATGTCAATCAATGTATGAATGCATAAACAAAATGTGGTTTATGTATACAATGGAATATTATTGTATATAATAAAAAGGAATGAAGTACTGATACATGCTAAACATGGATGAGCCTTGAAAATATTACGTTAAGTGAAAAAAGCCAGACACGAAAGGCCACATATTGTATTATTCCATTTATATGAAATGTCCAGAATAGACAAATCTATAGAGACAGAAGGGTAGGTTAGTGGTTGCCAGGGGCTGGGTGGATATGGAAATAGGGAGTGACGGCCTAATGGGTATTGGGTTCCTTTTTGGAGTGATAAAAATGCTCTGGAATTAGACTGTGGTGGGTGATGGTTACACAACTTGTAAACATACTACTTGTAAGTAAACTGAATTGTGCATTCTAAACGGGTAAAATTTGTGTCATGTAAATTATATCTCAAGGAAAAAAAAAACAGATGGAGAGCCAAATTTGGCCAGCAGGCTATAGTTTGCCAACCCCTGGTCTGGAGCAATGGTTTTTGGAGTCACAAAGACCAGAAATAAAATCCTAATTCTCAACTTAGTAGTTCTGTGGCTTAGTCAAGTTACTTAGCATCTTTAAGCCTCACCTGTTTCTTTACATAATGGAGATATGTATAATACGTGTCCCATATCGTGTGAGGATAAAATTAGGTCAAATGTAAGTTCCAGGAAGGCACTCCTTCTCCAGGGCCGAGACCTGGCAGGTGCTCAGTAAACGTAAATAAATAAATGAAGCATTTAGCACAGTCCCTGGCTCAAAATAATAAATAATATTAGCAAACCCTTATATAAAGCACTCACTATATGCCAGGTAGGCTTCTGGGTGGCACAAACAGTTAAGCACTCGACTACTAGCCAAAAGGTTGGCAGTTTGAACCCACCTAGAGGTGCCTTGGAAGACAGACCTGGTGATCTGCTTCCAAAAGGCAACAGCCTTGAAAACCCTATGCAGCAGTTCTACTCTGCACACATGGGGTTGCCATGAATAGGACTCAACTCGACAGCAACACTGACGACAATATGCCAGGTACTATTCTAGGTGGTTTGAAGACCTTTATCTCATTTAATACATAGTATTATAATCATCTCCATTTGCAAGATAAGAAAACTGAGACACAGAGAGTTTAAGTAACTTGCCGAAAATCACACAGCTAGCTAGGTAGAGTCAAAATTAAAACACAGCCTGGCTCCAGAGTCTATGCAATAAATGTCAAGTGTGAATGTGATTATTATTATCATCATCATAGAGTTGAAAACAGACCCAAACAAAACTGAAAAAATGAAACAAATGGAGCCATTTCTCCCTTTGGTAACTGAAGAAAACAAAACCAAACCCACTGCTGTCGAGTCGATTCCGACTCATAGCGACCCTAAAGGACAGAGTAGAACTGCCCCATAGTGTTTCCAAAACTGTAAATCTTTACCGAAGCAGACTGCCACATCTTTCACCCACAGAGCAACTCCTGGGTTCAAACTGGCAACTTTTCCATTAGCAGCCTAGTGCTTAACCACTGCTCCCCCAGGGCTCCTTTTAGTCAGGTTAAAATAAAAAAAAAAATTTTTTTTTTTGGTCAGGTTAGGGGGTGAGAATTAAGAATGAGGTTAAAATGTATATACAGGCCACAAGGTTGCAGAGGGGACCCGAAAAACCTCATAAAAACCAAAGTGCCATGCAAGATTAGTTCTGAACGACCACCCAGCATTCTCTATCCCCCTTACCCTACTTTATTTTTCTTTGCAGCACTTATCAGCTTCTGACATTATATACTTAGTTTTTTGCTTATTTATTGTTCTTCTCCTCTCACTACAATGTCAACTCCCTCGGGCAGGGGCTTTGTTTTATTCACTGCTGTATTCCGTTTGCCTACCACACCCACAGGTTTGTACTGCCTGGCTGTGGTCTGCACTCAATAAATATTTTTAAATAAATGAATGGGACAAAACAAAACTAATATCCTGAGAGCTCTAGGGGAGACAGAGACAAGAAGGATACAGGCCTCAACCCCCAGGAGCTTACAGGCTAATGGGGGCCCTAAAACATGGACATGAGTGCCTATTACACTGTTTCCTCTCTTTTTTCACCTCCTGCCTCCTCCCCCAGAACTATCCTCTGTTGAGACTGTCCTCTGACTATTCAGAACTCTCCACCCCCCACCACACACACACACTTCCTCACCGCATCTAGGACTTCCCACTCTGTAAAAGTGGCCCATGGGCCGACATACACTGCCCACCCTCCTTGCTCTGGTCATCCAAAATCCCATTCCTGGTAGCTGCCTGCATCTTCAAGGTATTATTAACAGTCTAGAGTATTATAATAATTTAAATTTTTTGTTATGGAAACTTTCAAACATACAAAGCAAATAGTGTAATGAACATCCATGTACCCATTACTCAGCTTCAACCATTATCAACCTTCTTGTATTCTTATTTCTTCTATCCTCCATTTTTTTCTGAAGTATTTTAAAGTGAATCCCAGGTATCATATCATTTTACAGCTGATGGCCTATAAATATTATCTCTAATAGATAAGGAACTTTTTATTGCACATAACCCCAGTACTACTATCAAACCCAACAAAATTAATTCCTTAATATCATCTAATACCAGTCTCTGTTAAGTTTTACCCAGTTCTCTTGAAAAAGCCTTTGCACAAATCAGGATCCAAAGAAGGCATATGCATTAAAAAAAAAATGCATTAGGCGTATACATTTTAGGCTTAGGGCTGCTTGGTAGAATTTCGAGCCTTATAGAAAAGCAGGGACTAAGCAGCCTGAAGCCCCCTGAACATCTCAGGTTCCCTAGCCCTAGGAGCTTTCAGAGTGGCCTCTCCCTAGCTGGAGAAAGGAGCTAGCTACTCAAGCCTCCAGCCCCTCTTTAGGTCTTTTTTCTGTTCCCCAATTAGGGGTGGAAGAGTGTCACCTAGGGGCGGGGTGGGAAGAGGAAGAAGAACCAGAGAAATGGCTTGGAACCAGCTTTCTACTCTTCCTTCTGACACACCATCCCCAATCCCCACCCTCGTCCTGGCTGACCTCAGAAATATTTAGTTCAGCTGTGTGAAAGTAATGTACTCACAATCATTCCTGGGAGCTGCTTACCACTTACGCCTAATGACAGTGCAGCAAAATAATCGTTAAAGATGTGTCAGATTGACTTTGTCGCAAGTTTTATTTTATTTCAATACTAAATAGCTCCAGTAGGCACAGCCTTCAGAGCTTGTTGTTCCTGGTCCCTACCCTGGAATGGGAGACCAGCTGTCGGCAAGCCGGCAGCTGAGCATCCCATCCCACTCCACCGCCTCAGCCGCCGCCGCCGCCGCCGCCGCCGCCACTGTGTGTGCTAGTTCTGTGGCGGCCCGGGCCAGACTGATTTACACTTAGAAACAGAAACCACCAAAATAACAGAACCCTGCAGACTCTGCCAACATCAACCACTGCTTCCCCCCTCTACGGGGATCTCAGTCGGGTTTTTTATTGACTCAATTCATGCAACATCTTCACTCTTCTCCCTGTTTGGGGGATGGGAAGTCTGAGATAACCAGATGTGTCCAAAGTCCTTGAGTTCATTACTAGCAGAACCAGAAGGGTTGTGGATGCTGAGTTTCTGTGGAAGCCCTGGCCCAGTCAGCCTCCACCCTTTAGCCATTCCTCTCTGGTAATGGATGGATTTTGAACTTTCAAACTTACAAAAGGATGCTGTCTGTGCTACTGGGCAACTTCCTGGGAAGCAAGCACGTGGGAGTTGGGGTGGGGTGGGAAACAGCACTGATCTAGCTCCTGTTTCCAAGTTAGGAGAACCAAGCTGATAGCCTGGACCAGGAGGCCGCCCAAAGCATTGCCTGTTGTCAGACTGTCTCTGCCAACAGGTTTCTTGCTGCTTGCCAGTACCAAGGTAGTCCCTAATCAGGTAGATAAACCAGTGTTGAAGAAGCATGTATATAACACATGAAATCATTGCTTAATGCGCCTTACCTTTGGGTCACGTGCACACCTAATAAACGTGCTTGGTGCATGCATCCTCAAACACTCATTCAGCCAGCATTGAGTGAGGGCTGTTTTTGTGCCCTTCTCTGTGCTAAGAAAGATACTATGTGGTTTTTGCTCCTGAGAGCTGCACTCATGGCCCAATGAGGAAGAATGCGTGTAAACAAATATCCCAGAATGGGCCAGAGGGCTGTAAAAGGCCTTGTGGGAGCACAGGGGAGGGAATGAGGAACTCTGCCTTTGAGGAGTCAGCAAAGACTTCAAAGAGGTTACATTTGAGCTGGGTCTTGAAAGATGAGTAGAAATGGTCTAGGCTAAGAGAGGGCATTCTCTACAAAGGGAATGGTGAGCTGGAAGGCAAGGAGGGGCGACAGAGCATGAAGGAACCCAGGATCCTTTTGCAGATGTAGGGTAAACAGGTTTCCATTAATATGTCTCAAGGCCTTAATAATTTAAGGCCAGCCTTCAAGGTAGACTCCAGTTTACTGATTTTTCCATGACCTCTGCTTCCCCACCCTGCTTTTATACCAGCTTTTTGGCCTTTTTTCGCAGTTCCACTGAAACTTAGCTCAAAAACTGATGCTGAAATATGCCATTTCCATTTTGTGCATTCTAAATTTTGCACCAATGACATTGGCCCCACTGAATGGCTTAGCTATATATTATTCTAGGTTTCTCAAAGCAATAAAAAGAAGTCTTTTTTTCCCTAGAGTCAAAGCCAAGGAAGCAGAGCCTGCTGTGGGGAAAGCTGACAGAAAACCTTTGAGTACACTGGATTCCATTTAACATTTCTATGTACTTTTTTTTTTATGTGCTAGGCTTTTGCTATCCCATGTCTGTTCTAACCCGGCTGGTGTGTGTGTGTAGTTACTGACTGTTGTCTTCGTTAGAGGGACATTAAAACACTGTTGGTTTGCGTGTGGCAAGGTAATGAGTTGCCCTTGTGTGGACTTTTAAAGAAACTATTAGGGAATGAGCCTAAGTGTACTTTTACTAATCTGTTGGTGAGTGTTTGCCACATGTCGAGCATTGAAGTGACCCAACAGCCACATGTTAAGAGTTTTTCTAATGAAAGTAAACCCCCCTCATTTGCCTAGCCTCTAGAACTTTTCACAAAATTACCTCTCTTGAGTCTCATAAACAACCCTGTGAGGTTGGCAAGATGGTGATTTGTGTCCCCATTTTGTCAATGTGGAAACTGAGCCTGGAAGGCTTAAATGACACACCCAGTGTTGCACCAAGTGGAAGCTAATTTCTGATCAGAGTACCGGGAGCTTTCCTACTGCCCCATGCTGCCTGCTGCTGAGCCAGCCTTTCCCCCATGGTCGGGTGGGCATGGGCAGAGGCAACACTCACACATTTATAGGACAGCTGGCTGGGGTTCCACATGCAGTCTATGACTGTGGAATGGACTCCTTGCACTTTCGCAGCGTACTCTCCTTAAGACGTACCTCCGGATGTTTGTCATGTTAGCACCAAACTAGTACAGTGGAAAAGGAGTGATAAAGAGTGACCTGGAGGAGCAAATGCCCCTCCAGGAGATAAGTCATTTACTCTCTTCTTACCAGCAGTATCAGGTTCAACCTGCATAAATCTATTTTAATGTATTTTAATTGCTTGTAAACTAAGTGTTTCCTGGATATGCCACTGACCATGAATAATTAGAATCATTTCAATGACTGGGTTTTAGAAAGTGAATGGGAGAGCAGACAAAAAGGGGCTGCTCAGAACCGAGAGTCATTTGTTAAGCATGAGTGGGAGCATTGTCTCAGCCTTCTCCAGCTTATTTTTTTCACAATGTCACTAGAGCCGCCTGTTTTTTAGCTACTCTGGCTGCCCTTCATTTTTTATGCATCTCTCACGTTAAGTAAGTAATGCCAGCTACTGACAACAACCTGGCCTAAATGGCCATATGTCAGAGTCATTCATTCATTCGGCAAAGATGTATGGAGCACCTACTATGTGCTAAAGTGCTAGGCCTTACTAAATCTCAGGGATAAAGAAAAGAATAAGGCCCAGGTCCCACCCTTGAGGATAACACTGCCTAGTGGGGGAGACAGACACAGAAACAATTAAACTATAATGTAATAAGTGCTACAATAGAGAAGTCAGCAGTGAGCTGTGGGAACAGGGAGGAGGAACTTACTCCATCTGGGAGAGCCAGAAAGGCTCAGCAGAGAGGCAACATTTAGCAAGGACTCAAGGGAAGCAGCAGAGTTGCCCAGATAAAGAGGAGCCAGGAGAGACACTACAGTTCAATGTGGCTTCAGTTTAACGGCCATAGCCCGGGCCGTGGTGTGAGATAAGGCTGGAGAAGTCAGTTGGGCAGACTGTGAAGGCCTTTGTGTATTCTGCTTTGGAGTTTGGACTCAGTCCTGCAGTCAGTGGGAAGCCAATCATGGTTTTAAGCAGGAGGAATGACATGATCAGATCTGAATTTCTAACAGAAAACTCAGAGGGGAGGAAATCAGTTAGAGGCTGACTTGGAGAGCACAGCTTGATTTCACTTTGTTTTCCCTGTAGACTACAGGACTCCTTGCCTGCACCTCTATTATGGCACTTACTACCAAACCAAAAACCAAACCCATTGCTGTCAAGTCGATTCTGACTCTTAGTGACCCTATAGGACAGGGTAGAACTGCCCCATAAAGTTTCCAAGGAGCAGCTGGTAAATTCAAACTGCCAACCTTTTGGTTAGCAGCTGAGCTCTTAACCACTGTGCCACCAGGGCTCTAGTACTTACCGAAGTGCATTATAATTGCTTGCTTGCACAGCTGTATCTCCATCCATTCCTTGAGGGCAGGGGCTGAGTCTCATTCGTCTCTTCATGCCCAGAACCTGGCACACAGAAGTGCTCAGGAAGTACTGGTGTTGAATGAATGAGTGAACAAATGAATCAGTAGGTTCTAGGCACGTAAAGCTCCAATTTGCCCCCAAGTAGCCTCCCTGATGAATAGTATCAAGTCCATGCATGGCTTTTCTCCTCTCTCTGTCAAGCCTATCAATCCGTCCTTGCCCATCATGAAAGAAGGATACATTAGTCAGAGAAGATAAGAAAGTTGCTTACAGAGTTATGCTGGTGTGGGCTTTGACCCAGTATTCTATTCTTTGTCTATAAGTAAAATTTTTATGATTTGTTTAGGATATATCTTCACTGTCCTCATTCTGCTTCTTCTGACTTTCTTGCCTTCTCTCCTTTCCTATTTATGTCCGACGCATCCTTCAAGGCCAGTTCAATTGTCTCAATTGCCTCCCGCCGCTCTATGAAACCTTATCTATTACCTGCCCCCCACAATCAAAATTAATTGTTCCCATTCAGAATTCCCATAGCTCTAGAGAAATGACTCACTTCTGATGTTCTTCTCACCATAGTTATTCCTGTACCTGTCTTCCTTATCAGACCATAAGCTTCTCAAGGTCAGGGATTGAATCTGCTTCATCATTGTTTCCCCAGCACTTACCAATCTGTATCCTGCCCCAGCAGATATCAGTGTTTTTCAAATAATACCCCCCAAACATATCGCTTGCTCTCAGGCTACCCCTTGAGAGATAATGCCAGTCTTGGGAGTACCTCATGCGTCTTTCTATCTTCTCGCACACAGTTAGATATTTTTTTTTCCATTTGACAAGTGATAGGGAAAAGTCCATTGCTCATCAAGCAATGAAAATATCTCAGGTAGAGATCCCCTAAAGCATATCATTTCAGATATTTTGAAAGTACAAAATATACTGCCTCTAAAGAAAGCACAGGCACACTGACCCATCCAGGGTTATAAGTTCAAATCTTTGCTGCGCTGCTCATTGTAAGGTGGGACTCACTTCTAGCACTGAGTGAACAAAAAAAGAAGATGAACATTCTGTTTAGAAGGACTTATATACTGAATCAGCTCTGCTTGGAACCCAGTAAGGATTGAGTACCAGGAATTTAACTTTTACAGGTAGCAATGTCCAGCAGACAAATGATAAATGCGGGTCAGAAGCTTGGGATAAACACTAGATCCAGAGATGTAGGTATCTGCGTAGAGGTGATTCCAACAGCAGCAGAGGGTGCGAACTCTTGCAAAGAGAGAGAGAAAAGATGCTGAGGGTACAGCCTTGGGGCACCTACATTTAAGAGACAGATGAAGGAAGAGAATCCAGGGAAAGAGACTGAGAAGGAACAGGGAGAGCACTAGTGATTAAGGAGAAGGAGACAGTGTCAATACTCAAAAGAATTGAAAGCAGAAACACAAACAGATATGTGTACACCAATGTTCACTGCAGCAGTATTCACAATAGCCAAAAGGTAGAAATAAGCCAAGTGCCCATCAGCAGATGAACAGATAAACAAAACATGGTACGTACATACAAGGGAATAGTACTCAGTCGTAAAGATAAATGAAGTCTTGATACATGTTACAACATGGATGAACCTTGAAAGCATCATGCTGAATTAAATATGTCAGTCACAAAAGGACAAATATTGTATTATTCCACTTACATAAAATATCTAGAATAGGCAAGTGTATACAGACCTAAAAGTATTAGTGGTTACCAGGGGCGGGTAGGAAGGAGTGGGAAGGGGGACTCATTGTTTAGGGAACACTAAGTTTCTGTTAAGGGTAATGGAAAATTTTGTGATGTTTGCACAGTATGATAAACACAATTAATGTGACTGAACTGTACATGTGAAGAATGTTGAAATGGTAAATGTTGTCACATATATATTTACCACAATTAAAAAAGGAGAGGGTGGTTGGTGACATTATGTGCTAGAGAGAGAGATCTCATAGATAAAAATCTACATAAATCCAATCCCCAAATAATCGAATCCCCGCTTTCCCACTTCTCAATCATCTCTGACACCAGCCACCCATGCGGGACTTTCTCTCTCTGACTCAGGACCTTAGATGCCAGCTGCCCCTGCAGCACTTCTTCCTCTGGCCCTACCTAGGTCAGATCTCAAAAGGACACTGTCCTTCAGACTGCAAAATGGGCAGATGCCAGTCGCAAGCTTAGGAGTCCGCACAACACCCTTACTTCTGACCTGCTGGCTACAGATTTGGGGTTTTCCCACCACCCCTTCAGAATACCAGCCACAAGCTTAGGGGCCCCACCTGGGCTCTTTCACTTTCACCGACTGGCTGCCGCTACTCCTTTGGATTCGATAATTCACTGGAACAACTCACAGAACTCACAGAAAGTACTATAGTTACGATTACAGATTTATTATAGCAAAAGGATACAAACCAGGGTCAGCATAAAGAAGAGACGTGTGGAGCAAGGTCCGGAAGGGTTCCCAACATGGAACTTCCGTGTCCCAAAAAGGGCGGCTACTCTCCCATGTTTATCAGTGTCTTTCACCAACCAGAAGTTCTGTGTCTGGAGCCCTTATTGGGGCTTCAGTACATAGTCATGATTAGGCGCCTCATTGTTGACTATTGAATCGTGCTCCCTTCCCTCTCTGAGGTAAGCTAATATCAGGCCACATGGTGGTCTTTCTCGCCAGGCCAACCCCCACTCATTAGCATAAACCCTCAGGTATGGTTTGGATAAGAAAGGCACCTCAATTGCCCAGGAAATTCCAAGGGTTTAGAATTATCTCTTAGGAAACAAGGGCAAAGACCACATTACTTTGGGTAAAGTTAAATTCTTTATCCCACAGTGATAAATGAAAAGAAGACATTAGATTGGGTAATTAGGAGATCACTCTTGATCTCCTAAAGCAGGAATAGCAAAACTACACTATATATATGATTACATAGCCCCCACCCCCACTCCACGCTGCCCACAACGTACTCCCATGGATTACATTACAAACTGATCAGGGTACACTTTCCTGCTGAACCTAGATGCAGCCTCAGAATCCTTCTCAGCACAATGCCTCAAGCAGCTACTACCAGTCAATCAGAGTTGCCAACAACTTTGCCATTCCTGTTCTAGAAAACAGTTCAGTGGAGGTGGGGGAAGAAGCCAGACTGCAGTGAGTTGAAGTGTCTTTAGAAATGAGAAGGTTAGCAGCGAAGGGATGGAGGGAGAGCCCTTACCTGGAGGAGTGTAAGGATCAAGCCAAGGCAATTCTTACTAAGCCTTCAGTAGAATCAATTTTCTAAGTTATCAGCACCAAACCAGTTAAAGCAGTATTCCTACGCTTTCCCTTCTTTCGTCCCCACCTTTGGTTTAAGAAAAATTAATGTAAAAAAGATTTATGTGTAGGCTTCTTCCCAAAATATTCATATGATTAACAGAGACCTATTTTTTTTTATGGTATAACCAGTGTTGCCCCGTATATATTTATGAAGGAGGAATTCTAATATTGGAAATTAGAGGATCAGCAGTGATGTGGGGAAGGCACTAATCTTGGCCAGAGCCCTTCCTCAAAACCCTTGAATCCATGCCCTGAAGGAAAACCTTGGCCTGCTTGGAGACCCCTAGTGAAGTGGCAGCTACCCTGCCAGGGTATCTCCTGCCTCCTCCTCTGCACCTCTTCCTTCCCCTCCTTAACCTAAACCTCCATTTTATTTCCTCTCCTTTCCATCACCTCTGTCCCCTTGCCTTTTTCTTCTCTCCCCTTCCCCACTTCCAATTTCTCATTCCCTCTTTTTCACTTCCACTTTTCTGAGTCACTTTTACTTGGAGTCCTTCTCTTCTTGATCTCTCTGCCCCTCGTTCTGGCTTCAGGGTTTTGGATACCAGGTAAGTGCTTCAGAATTCACCCTCATTCAGCCTGAATATGTCCAAGAAAGGGGGCATTTATAAAGAACTCTAGTTTAACTACCACCCACTGCATTCAGAACTCCTGTTGCTTTGTACAGTTAATAAAGCATAATAATATCTAGCATTTAATAATAAACATTTAATAACATTTATGAGTGTTTACTATGTGCCAGGTACTTGTTCCACGTGCTTTCCATGAATTAACTCATTTATTTTCACAACAACCCTGTAAGGTAGGTTCTGTTATTCTCATTTTGCACACAAGAAAACCAAGGCACAGAACAGTTAAGTAACTTGCTTAGGGTCACATAGCAAGTACTTGGTGGAGCAAAGGTTAGCTCATCCCATTATGACTCCAGAAATATCACTCTTTAACCACTATGCTGATTACTTCGTGGTAATGGAAAGCCCACTGAGCTGCAAGTCCAAAGCCATGGGTTCAAGTTCATATCTGTTACCTTAGCACCGTGATCTTGGACAAGTCACCTAATTTGTCCAGTGCCTAATACGTGTGAGGGCATTTTATTATACTATGGCCAACACTACACTGTTTAACTTCAATTATTCTCTGCCCTTCCTATGTATATCTTTTCTTTCTCCTTTTAGATTTTCAGCTCCTTGAAAGCAGTTACCAGACCTTATCCTTTTTTGTACTCGGCTTCCCCTCAGGGCTTCGAATAGTGCTCAGCACCTAAAACACACACACACAACTATGGATTGACTAACACGGGAACCTTACTGATCAGACAATACAGAAAAGGGCTATACACATATGTTCACAAAGACTCTAAGTATTTTAGCCAGTGAAATAAGACTAGTTAATACTGAGCATATTCTTTGCTTAAATATAACTGGTACTCAATAAGCTAACATATCCCAGGTTTACCTGATTATTCTGCTTAATAAGCTATTTTCTGTATAAATAGTTAAAATGTCATTAAAACATCTGAATAATAAAACTGTTTCCGTGCCCTATTCATTCATTCAAATAAACAGTTCCCGGCACAACTGTGCACTAGCATATAAGCTTCATTATCAAGCAGCTCTTAAGTACCTTCTCTGTGTTCAAGAGGTGAGAGGAGTACTGCAGGTAGAACACCAATGTTGTCTAGATGGGCCACCAAGTATTTATTCATTCCGGCAGCTAAGAATTTTCTTTTCCTTCCATCCTCGTGTCCACCTCCACATGTAACATCTTATCTAATAGCCTGTATCTGCCTCTGGCTATCTCTCCCTGACCCCTTGTTCATGCTCTGGACACTCATAATTTCGCCCCCAGCTCCCCACCCCGGCCCAGTCTACTAGCAATTGCCTTTGATGTGCTACTCCCTGCCAGTTCAATTCAACAACTAATAGAGTTATTATTTTTGTTTGTGTTGTAAAGCCATGGCAATTAAATTTACTCCCAATAATGCCACTGCAATTTTATGTCCTTAAAATGTACCATAAATGATATCTATGATAACCAAATTTCTTGTAAACAGAAATGTTTTTTCTGGGAAAAAGAAAGCTTTTTTGTTTCCCTCATGGTTGGGCCCAGGTTCTTTGAGGGAGTAATTGGTGACATAGGAAAAGCTGAGAAGCATTGTACGTGACCACGTTATAGGAGATGCTTCAAAGTGCTGGTGCTGTATTTTTCTGGTTATGATGAGTTCTGCTTACAGGGTGATTCAGGACAAGAAATGCTCTTCCTGGTCAGGGACCACCTTATAGTTAGTGGAACAACATCACCAGTTGAAGACAGAGTCAAGCCTCAGGGGGCTGTGAGACAGGCACCAACCTGAGGCTCACCCTAATAGAAAACAAAACAAAAAAATAGAATCAAATGTAATTTTTAAGAAAAGGTAGACCTTGAGTGAACCATGAAAAATTTGAGAGCTGCTTGGAGTATTATAAATAGGGGGATGGATAAAAGCGGTATCATTGTATCCCCTATTGGAGGCTAGTTAAACCACAGGAGCATTTTGCCGGCACGGCAAGTGTATCCCTTTAAGCATCTTCCTTGCTGAGTCTCACTCCTAAGGTCTCCATGAGATTTCACTTTACTGTTCCCTTTCTTCCTCTCTGATTGCTCTTTTTCTGCCTATTCATTGGCTCTTTTTTCCCCCCTATTCCCATCTAAATGTAGACTTTTCCTTAATTTTTTATCTTAGTCCCCAGCCATTATCGTATCTCTAGCTGTCTGTTAAACATCTGGACCTAGGTACTCTGTCATCTCAAACCCAACTAAACCTAAGCCCATCATCTTCCCCTAGCCAAACTAGCTCTTCCTGCTAATTTACCCCAGCTCTTTTTTTTTTTTCTGTCAGTGGCACTGAGATTCTTCCACTTACCCAGACTGAAAAAGGAGGCTTGGTGGCACAATGCTTAAGCTCTCAGCTGCTAACTGAAAAGTTGGCAGTTTGAACCCACTCAGTGGCTCTGCGAGAGGTCTGCTCCCATAAATATTACAACCTAGAAAACCCTGTGGGGCAGTTCTACTCTGTCACATGGGGTTGCTATGAGTCAAAATCAATTCAATGGTACCCAACAACAACCCAGACTCAAAACCGAGGAGCCAACATGGACTTCTCTCTCATTTCCTTCATAGCCATCCAGTTACTAAATCCTGTTGAACTGTCGAGTCTACCTTTACAATATCTCTTTCCTGTCTTCTCCATCCCCATAGCAATCACCCTAGCTCAAGCCATTATTACTTCCCCCAGGACTATTTTAGTACCCTCCACACTGGTCACCCAGCCTTTAGATACCGCTTCCAGTTCTCCTAAGGCACAGCTCCAGTCCCGACACTTCCCCAGTGTGCCTAGCATACCCAGCCCTGCCTCTTCAACCTGGGATTCAGACTTTTTACGCTCTCCTTTTCTCCAACTCTAGCCAAATTGCAGTACTTGCTGGCCCCCAAACTTGTCCTGCGTTCTCTTGCCTCTACTGACTCTCCCTCATCCCCACACATTCCCTCTCTACCTGTTTGCCATCACTTTCATCCTTCAAGACCCTAATTCTCCCTACTGGATGCAGATCTCCTCAGAATCCCAATAGCACTATATTTCATTCATTCCATAAACACGTACTGAGCACCTTTTATTTTCCAGGCCCTACCCTAGGAGCTATGAGTAATATAAAGATGAATAAAACAGTAAGTGTATTTATAAGCAAAGAGTCCACAGGATGGGAATCTGGGGCAGAATGATAGGTATTTAGTTAGTCGGGTCTGTCTGTCTGGACCATGAGACAGAGTTCCACAAGGGAAGAATACCGTTTTATTTATCTTAGGAGAACTGGGAGCAGTATATGAAGGTGGGGTGACCAGTGTTGAGGCTGCTAAAATAGTCCTGGGGAGAGGTAATGAGGGCTTGAGCTAGGGTGATCACTGTGGGGACGGAGAAGACAGGAAAGAGATATTGTGAAGGTAGACTCAACAACTCAACAACAACAACAAAAAAGCCAAACCCGTTGCCATCAAGTCGATTTCAAGTCATAGCGACCCTACAGGACAGAGTAGAACTGCCCCGTAGGGTTTCCAAGGAGCAGCTGGTGGATTCAAACTGCTGACCTTTTTGAGTAGCAGCCAAGCTCTTAATCACTGCACCACCAGGGCTCTATAAATATACTTAAGACCCTCCTATCTTAAAACACCCACCCTACCTCAGCCCCACCCTCGATTCAAACTCCTTGAAAAAATAAGTTTATTCTCGGTCTTATCTCTACTTCCTCCCTTCTGAGTCTTCAGCCCACTCCGGTCAGGCCTCTATCCACAGCTTCCACTGACTCTGCAGCAGCCAAGGTCTCCTTCCAGTGAGCAAATCGGAAAACACCTTCCAGTCCTCCTCTTATTTATCCTTTCAGCAGTATTTTAAATTGTTGCTGGGTCTGCCTCTACTCCCTCTTCTTGCCTCTGGAGTATTGCTGTTCTCCATGATTCTTCCCTTGGCCTTCTTCTCACTCTGTAGTAAGCATCCCCTACCAGCCAAGGCAATCTCATCTAATTCCTTGACTTTATAGTTATTGATAACGCATATCATGTATCTCAGGCCCAACCCCTCCCCTAAATTCCAGACCACTATATTTTTTTTTTTATACCAGCAGGAGAGTCCTGGTTGCGCGCAGTGGTTAAGAGCTTGGCTGCTAACCAAGAGGTTGCAGTTCAAATCCACCAGCTGCTCCTTGGAAACCCTATGGGGCAGTCCCGCGCTGTCCTGCAGGGTCACTATGAGTCAGAATGGACTCGACGGCAACGGGTATATCAACAGAATCCTGCCAGTTCAATTCAACAGCATGCTCCCAGCTGAGTTCATTATGTCACACACACACACACACACACACACACACACATACACTCACACACTACCACCGCCATCAAACCTTGTTTTCTTATGTCTTATTCTGTTAATGCTCCTCCTACACAGCCAGAAAGCCGACTTGCCCCGCTTTGTTACTCTCCACACCCGATTCATTGTTTAGTCCTGTTAACGCTCTCTTTTAAGCTACTCCTCCCACAACTATCATACTTCACACCATGTTAACTGCTAATCAGGACTGTAACAATAGCTTTCTAACTGGTCTCCCTACTTGCTTGCATTCCCTCAAATTCAAAACATTCTCCACACAGTAGCCAATGAGCCTTCTAATTGCACATTTTAGAAACTGTATTTAAAGTGCTTTGTTTAAAAGCTTTCAGTATCTTCCCCAGCCTACATTCATTTATCCCACAGATATTTATTTACCACAGTTGGGCAGATGTTACTTCAGGAACAGGCAGTACAGCAGGTAACAAAACAATGTTCCGCCCTCAGGGAACTTCTAGTCTGGGATGAGGCCAGATTCCTTAGTGTGGGGGGCAAACAGGGCCCACCATTACACTTATGCCTGCCTCCCTAGCCTCATGTTTGTGCCCTGCACTGTAGCCATACCTAATTTATTTCCATTTCTGAGATGCGCTGTTCTGTTCCACACCTGCCTTTGCCCAGGCTCTGTTAGGAATGCTTGTCCCCTATCCTTCATACCCCGTTTACTTACCTTATGTATTGGTTGTGAGAATTAAGTTAATTAATCCATAAAAGGAGTCTTGGTGGTGCAGTGGTTAAGAACTGGGCTGCCAACCAAAAGGTCAACAGTTCAAATCCACCAGCCATTCCTTGGAAATCTTCTGGGGCAGTTCTACGGTCCTATAGGGTCCCTATGAGTTGGAATAGACTCAATGGCAATGGGGTTAATCCATAAAAAATACTTAGACGCATTAGGTGCCTGACACTTAGTAAGCCTTTAATAAATGTTAGCTGTCATTATTTTATTTTTAGGATTATTATTATACCACTCATCGCACTGCTGTACAACAACCCCTCCTACTAACCTGTCTTACTATCTTTGTACCCCAGCGACTAACCTAGTCTGGCACGTAGTTAGGAACTTAGTAAATGGTGAAGGAAGGACAAAAGGATTGGTTGACTCAGGTTTGTGGCTTGGTTTCCTGTGACCAAACTTGGAGTTATGAATAAACTTAACTTTAAGGCATCTTCTGGATTTTTTTAAACCAAATATCTAGATTCTATGCTGTTTTCATTGTGTGAACAAGAGCTGGAGGGGAGCAAGCAACAAAGGAGCACTGAACTGAGCTAGAGCTAAGCTAAGGGCTAGAAGTGACCAGCTACCCTAAAGTAGCCATTACCTTCAGCTCCTGTCCCTCTGCCCACCTCATACCTTCCATTTGCCCCCTCCCCAGCACCACGTTCACCTAAAAAATGTATAAACAGAAACTCAGAAAGCAAAAGGAATATTGAGGAAAAAGGGAGGGGGGGATGGAAAGGGGTTAGTACCTCCCTCCTACCTTTACTGAGATTAAAGCTAGTGTTTTCACTTGGAGATCAGCCGGCCTCTTTCATCCCCTGCTCCACCTGTCTGGAAATGGGATTGCTACTTGCCCATTTCCTTTCCTCTTCAGGGCTGGAGGGAAGATTCAGGGTGGGGCCTTCAAGCTATTTCTAGTGCTAGCCAAATTCCTCCACTCCAACATCTCCTTTCCCTTATGTGATCATATTTCCTTTCCACTTCTCCAGTAAGTAAGGAGTGGCAGGACCATAGGACAGGAAACCATGAGAGAAGTCAGTTTCTCCACAGGCCCTAGACTAAGCTAATAGCTTAAGCAAGTGGTAAGGGACACGGGGGCTGCTAGGCCTTGCCTGGCAGAAGGAGCAGGTTCTTCTTCCTACATTTCAGCCCCAGGCACTTGGCCCAATATCCCTCAGTGTATGAATGAAGCACCAGTTAGTTAAGGGTCTCTTGCCTCAAGAGAAGGGAATTCGCATTTACTGAACTCTTATTATGTTCCAGGCCCTGTGCTAGGCTGTTTTGTATATATTATCTCATTGGTTCTTAACAATTAAGCTAGGTCAGCATTATCATCCCTAAGGTAAAAAATTATCATCCCTAAGGTAGAGACGACAAAATAAATCCAGATACTAAAATCTGAGTCTGCCTGACTCTAAAGCCAGTGATCTTTCCACCTCATTATATTGCCTTAGGGGTCTGGAAAAGCTGTTAGTACTATGAATTGACTCTTTGAATTATTTCACAGAATTAACCTAACACCTAGCGAAACACTTTGCAAATTAATTTAATTCAACGTTGTTTAAAGAGAACCTGTGATGAGTTGAGTTCAACTCTACAGGGGATGCAAAAAGAACGTGACAGGAGTTTCTGCCTTTGCAGAGTTCATAGTCCAGTAGAAAAGATTTAACGAGTGCAAAAATAAAAGTATAATGTAACACGGAAACAGAGAAATGCTATGAGAGAGCCAGAGAGGGGAAATAGGATACCACCTTTGCCTTAGATACAGCCTATGACTTCCTGGTGTCTAGTGCTTCCCCCAGCCCCAAGCATAGCCTCCCAGGGCCAGCACCAGCCAGCTGTCATGTGGAACTGACTCACAAAACCAGGACCTTCTTAAACCATCTGAGTCCCCTAGCCTAAGAATAGTGCAAATAATAAGGGGGACCTGGGAATAATATAGGAGCCCTGGTGGCGCAGTGGTTAAAGTGCTTGGCTGCGAACCAAAAGGTCGGTTGTTCAAATCCACCAGCCACTGTGGGAGAAAGATGTGGCAGTCTGCTTCTGTAAATATTTACAGCCTTGGAAACCCTATGGGAGTTCTACTCTGTCCTATAGGGTCATTACAAGTCGGAATAGACTAGATGGCAGTGGTTTTTTTTTTTTTTTTTTTTTTTTTTTTGGTTTTTGGGGTTTTTTTGGTGAGGGGGATAATATTTGGTTGGCAAAGGCAGGGAGAGGTTTAGGAACCTGGGCTTGGCTGTTACCTGCTGCCAGCTGGCTTCGGTAGAGAACGTATATATATGGCTTTGCCCCCTGTGTGGCTCAATCAGTTAAAACGAGGTGTTAACAAAGTCGGAATAAGAACCTCAATCCCAGTAAAGCTGAGTTCTGTCACAAGGCAGTCGGTTCTAGCTGTAGCTGACCATCTTGCAAACATGCGCTCTTGGTTGAAGAGGGGACTAAAGTGGGAGTGTGTGGTTAACCACATAGTAGGCAGTCACAAGTGAGAACTTGTTATTCCAGACACTCAGCCCTAAACAGTTTACAACTTGCCTTACTGACAGAGGATTGGCAGTGTCATCTTCATATATGAACACAGTATGTTCCCTCCTCCTATACCTCAGCTAGGCATCTTGCCTCTGATTTTATAGCACCTTGATACCAGGGGTTTGAGTCTCCCAGAGAGGTCAGTTCATTGCAGCTGCCTCTCTTCTGTTGTTCTCTTTAAGCCTTTCTTTCCATACCCATGAAATGAATATACTACTTGACACCCTATGGAGGAGAAAAGACTACCTAAGGAGAGAGTGCCACACCTGTTTGAAGGCTTCTCTTCTACAGCCAAGCCCACTAGGTCCTCAGGCTTGGGCTATGGGGCCCTTCTTGGCTAAAAATACAAGCTTCTCAAGTTACTTAGATCATAATGGGAAGGGGGCAGTTTCTGGATGTGTCCTCCATCTAACCCCTCTTGTCTGTTCCACATAAAAGTTTGGTAAAGACGATTTCTACTCAAGGCCTCTTCTGTCTCCAGAACTCTGGGCTTCTGCATCAGAGAGCAGTAACTCCAGCAGGAAGGAGCCAAGCCTTTCCCTCCTCTTTAAGTCGGTCCGTTAAAATAAAGGGCATTTTAAGCGTTGGCACAATCTTGGGCATTTTCCTTTTAATTAAATGTTTAGAGTTTTTTCTTCTTTTTTAATTTTATTTATTTTGTTGTTGCTGTTTTTGAGAATATACACAGCAAAACATGCACCAATTTAACAGTTTCTATATGGAAATCCTGGTGGTCTAGTGGTTAAGTGCTACGGCTACTAACTAAAAGTTCGGCAGTTTGAATCTGCCAGGCGCTCCTTGGAAACTCTAGGTGGCAGTTCTACTCTGTCCTATAGGGTCGCTATGAGTCGGAATCCACTCAACAGCACTGGGTTTGGTTTTGGGTTATACGTACAATTCAGTGATATTAATTATGTTCTTCAAATTTTGCAACCATTCTCACGTTCCTTTTCTGAGTTGTTCCTCTCCCATTAACATAAATTCACTGCCCCCTAAGGTTCCTATCTAATCTTTTGAGTTGCTGTTGTCAATTGCATCCCATAGAGATAGTTCTTAAAAGAGCATAAGGCTCAAGGCAGACATTGTTTACTAGTTAAGCTGAACTATTATTTGGTTTTAAGAAGACTTCAGGGGATATTTTTGGTTTAAGGTTTAAAGGTTATCTCAGGACAATAGTTTCAGGGGCGTCCAAACTTCATGGCTCCAGAAAGTCTGCAGTCCATAAGAATTTGAATTTTTTTTTCTGAATTTCCCCCCTTTTAATCAGGATTCTTCCAAAATGTTCAGTAATGGTAGCTGGGTACCATCCAGAGTATTTTTCTGTCATGGTTGTGCAAAAGCTATCTTTCCATCAAGTTACTCCTATGGATTCCACAAAGACTTTGTTAGAATCCCTAGAGATGGTTCTACAGCATCTCCCATAATATCAGCTATACGTCCAGACCCTTAATAAGGACAATTTGGGTGATGATGGAAAGTTAACCCTGGACTATTTTTAATAATCTAGGCATCAAATGGCCTCAAATTCACGGCACACATCAAGATCCCTTTTGCATGCCCTCTATGCCATTTTTCCCATGGATTTTTAATTTCCCTGTTTTACTTGCCACCCAACAATATCACTATTGACAACACAGAACGTTAAGGACCATATGCTCTCTCACCAGAGAGTGTACACAGATATTATTTCTGTTAAAAATTAAACAAAAAATAGTAGCTTTGTATGTTTTCCATTCAAAGACTTATCCCAACTGAATGATTCCCTTTGTTGTAGAGCATTTTCCCCCAAGGGGGCCCTAGTAGATATTGTGACATACCAGAGGTCACAAGAAATCATATATCAAGCTACAAATAGAGTCTAGTAACCTTTATTTTGAGTCTCTGAATTTAAAAAACTACTACTGAGAAGGAAAAACTGAAGTACAGAAACTAGGCTTGTTTGACATTCCTGGGACATGGAATTCAAGTCCACAAAAACTATTAGGCAGCTGCCATGGTCTGTGAGGACAGCAAAGATGAGTAAAACACTGGTGCTGCCTGCCTCCAAGGAGTTGATAATCCAGCAGGAAGAGATCAGGTCAATGTGGAAAACTCTATCCTATGCAGAATGTGCTTGCGAACACTCAGAGGGCCACACAGGAGGTCTTGTCCATCTTTCTAGCCCCCACAGCAGCCAGCACAGTGACCTGCATGTGCTATATAAAAAAAAAAAATATATAGCAAGTACTATTTATTGAACAAGGGCTGTAAGAGAGGTACCAGCAGAATGCTCTGGGGGTTGGTGGAGAATGAGGGACAGTTTTGCGAAGGAGGTGACATTTGAGCTGCTCCTGGAAGAATGGGGAGGTTTTTCACAGGCAGCAGGAGTTGGGGGGTGGGGGGCTTTGCAGCCCCCAGAAAAGAGTAAAAGATCCTAAGAGGAGACAAAGCATGGTATGATTTCGGGGGGTACAAAAGAGTCTAATGTGCCTAGAGAACTGGGGAACAGTAAGAGCTATGGCTGAAGACAAAAGCTGGGACTTAAGCAGGGACAGCCTTGAACAACAAGCTAAAGAATTTAGCAATGGACTAAATTCTGAAAGGTTTTGAACAAGGGGAGTAGTGCCACCTAGGACAGGGCTTCCCGCTGCATCATCCTGCCCTGCCCAACTAGGTCTCCCTCCCCTTGTCCCTAATGGTGAGTTCTTTTGATTGTTCTGTTTGTATGTGGCTTGCTTTAGAGATTTTATGTGGTTTAGTCAGTTTTTTGGCCTTTCCCTTTTCCTTACAGTTTTTCACAGCATATGGTCCTGATTATGTGCTGGAAATCACGCCAAGCTGCCGGCCAGACCGCAATGAGCCCCACCGAGTCCAGCAAATCCTCAACTATATCAAAGGTGAGCCCCACCCCTTGAGTCCTGCCCTCCTCGTTCCACCCATCAGTGGAGGCTTCCGCAAATACCATTTGACTTTTGGTGGATAATTGTTTTAATGATGTGGAAGGGAAACCTCTTCTTGACCTGACAGCTTGTAGTTGGAATTCCTCACTGGACCCTCTGGTTGGAATTGTCATTTGGCTGGCTAATGTCACCTTCAGAAGGACAAAAGGCTCAGCTTCAGATATTGCCAGTGGAAAACCACGTCTAACGTGTGCCCTGCAACCCTTTTTCTTTCCAAAGGCCAACAATAAAGCCCTCTTTAAAATGAGAGAAGTTCAAGTCAATTCAGGCTTGCGATGGGGTGGTGAAAGCTCCCAGACCTTCTGTTGCAGTATAGTTCCTTGATCCAACAGACCCTTGAGGGACTGCAGGACTACAATGTATAGGCAGGACTTCTGATACCTTTGAGAGTAGATTCCCTAGACTCATCCAGAGGACTGGAAATGGGGCTGCTGCCTTCTCCTTCTTCTCCTCCCTAAGGCTGGCCTAGAATTGTTCTGGCCTCTGGAGAGAGGGAAAACATAGTCATCAGGTCACTGCCCTCTTGATCACACTATCCACTAGCTATTTGGGGAAACTGTCCTTCGCTTTCCAGTAGAACCTTTCCCCGCACCACCACCCCCCAACCCAGCTGCTGCTTTCCAACTCAACTCACTTCATTTACCATTCTTTTTAAGTGTTTTGGCACTTATTTTCCTGTTTAATTGAATTTGTATGTATGTGTGTATAATTATTTGCAGAGTTTAAGTGGTCATGGGTATCGTATTGCCCATCCTAGAGAGTGAAACTCCCGTGTTTATTTACAAAATGGCCAAGATAGCACCAGTTCTCCTATCTTTGATTCCCTCATCAGAAGATAATCCAACATGAAAGGGAGGTCTGTTCTGCCCTGGAGTTAGTCTGAGGCAATATGTTGTATCCAGTGGATTTTTGCTAAGGATTATATGAAGGGCCACATCCACTAGCAGAGCCCATTCTATGACAACAGCATAGTCCATAGGCAGGGACTCCACATCCCAAGCTCCATTGGCCAGAGAAAATTTTCTAACCTAATTAGACACTGACTCTCAAAATTATGCACACAGCAAGGCGCAGTGCCCCTTCTAAGGTATCCCATAGCCCTCAGCCTTCTCCTGACCCTATAGTTTTAAGCCACTTCCCTCTGACCTTTCAATGGCTACTGACTGCACAAGTCCTCACTTCCTAGCCAAATCCTCCTCCCTTGTCCAACTCTTAAGGCCTCAGGGTTCTTCTATTCCTGGCCCTTCTCCAGTCCTTCCCTTGGTGTTACATCCCTGAATTAAACATAGAGATCCCACCCTAATGTCCTCCTGCACCTCTCAGACCCTGGAAATGTTTCCCGTTTCCTTTGGGACCAATTATGAACCAACTTTTCTTCCTCCTCTTTCCCCAACCTTGCCATTTCCCCCCATCCAAGCTCTAAATCCTGGTAGAACACAGAAAAAGCAATAGAAACTGAGAAATTAAACAAGCCTCTGCAGCTACTTGTTCACACCTACATAACGCGCAGATATCTGTGTGCCCTCATGCTTTCCTGCGTATGCACTTGTACACATACCTTCCAGAGAGTAGTGATATCTTGCTATTGAGGAAATGGAAATGACAAGCAAGAGAGGATATATGGAAAGTAATTTAAAGGGAAGAGATAGGAAAGGTAAGAAACCCAAAATAGGAATAAATTTTTAAAAGACTTGAGATAAAAGACTAGGATGAGAGTTGGAGAAAAATAATGGAAGCTATTAGAGGACACACAAGTTACATGTTAAGTCAAGATTTTTTAAAGATCCTAACAGAATAAAGCAATATTCTGATCGTAACACAATGAAATTAAACAGGGGAGAAAGCACCACATAAATCAGAGACTACATGAGCCTGAGACCAGAAGAACTAGATGGTGCCCAGCTACAACCAATGACTGCCCTGACAGGGAACGCAACAGAGAATCCCTGAGGGAGCAGGAGAGCAGTGGGATGTAGACCTCAAATTCTTGTAAAAAGACCAGACTTAATGGCCTGACTGAGACTAGAAGGACCCCGGAGGTCATGGTCCCCAGACCTTCTGTTAGCCCAAGACAGGAATCATTCCCAAAGCCAACTCTTCAGACAGGGATTGGACTAGACTATAAGATAGAAAATGATACTGGTGAGGAGTGAGCTTCTTGGATCAGGTAGACACATGAGACTATGTGGGCAGCTCCTGTCTGGAGGGGAGATGAGAGGGCAGAGGGGGTCAGAGGCTGGCCGAATGGACACCAAAATAGAGAGTGGAGGGAAGGAGTGTGTTGTCTCATTAGAGGGAGAGCAGCTGGGAGTATGTAGCAAGGTGTATATAAATTTTTGTATGAGAGACTGACTTGATTTGTAAACTTTCACTTAAAGCACAATAAAAGTTTAAAAAAAATTAGACAGGAGAAAAAAAACATATGGGCCAGGATTTGAATTCTCAAAAGCAACAGGAGAGGCGGAGCCAAGATAGAGGAATAGACAGACACTTCTGGAGAGCCCTCTTACAACAAAGACCTGAAAAAACAAGTGAAACGAGTGTATTTATGACAAGCTAGGAGCCCTGAACATCAAAGGCAAGCTTAGAAAATGAACTGAGGGGCAGGGGGAGGAAGACATAGTTCAGAAGCAGAGAGGGGTTACCAGACCTGAATCTCCAGGAGCCGTCAGGCACCACTCCCGGGAGTGGCTGCAGCGGGCTGGTACTAGTGTTCAGCCGCAGTTTTCTCAGGGAGAAGGAGCCAGTCACACAGCCTACTCACACCTCCGGAACCAGAGAAGAACGGTGTTCTCGGCAAAAGCTAAGTACTTGCTTATATTTTACCGCGCCCCCTGCTCCCAAGCTGGCTTTAGCAGCTGACTTCCCTGGGCCTGAGATAGGCCCTGTTGAGCATCTAGAGCCATCCTCCCAGCCTTGGAGAAGGAATAAATTTGCAATTAGGGGAAAAGATAATTTGCCAGCTCCACTAACCAGGGGAGCTCTGGACAGAAGCGGCTCCTATCCAGGCATAAATGGTCCATGGACTTTGAGTACCTTTCCCCTCTGCATGGGCCTGTGTGGACCTATTTCAGGAGAATAGGTCCTTGTTGGCAGACTCCAACCATTTCAGCTGTATGGTGGAGAGGTGGGTGTTTGATGTTTGACATTGCTTTGCCTATTAAAAAGGGTCCTCACCTACCCACATCAGGCGCCTAAGGACTGGTGGCTCCACTCAGGTCACCCAGCCACCCGCAGCAGGGGTCCAAGGATAACTGGTACTTCCCAGTCCTTACAACCAAAAACATTGGGTGCCCATGGTCCATCTGCACAACCCACCCACCTGTACACTCTAGAGAACAGGGACACGCTTTCCTCAGAGACACATGGGGGATGATTCTCAGTCCCCTGCCTTGTTCAGAGTGTGACCCCCTGCTGCAACCAGATACCGGTACCTACACCAATCACCCCTGCCCCTCTAAGACTGTAGGACAGAGTCCGTACCACACACCTGAGCTGAATTCATACAAGAAAAATGAATGGACTCCTAGACTGATATACCTGATAACAGCTCTAGCCATCTGGGGACAGGACATCACAGCTCCAAAGGCAAAAATAATCAAGCTAGCTCACTCAAGCAACCCATCTGGGCATTTCAAAACAAAACAAAGCAAGAAGCTACGATACAGTAAGCAAACATAAAATAAACTAATATAACTTAAAGATGGCTTGGAGACAACGGTCAATATCAAGTCACATAAAGAAACAGACCATGATCGCCTCAACAAGCTCTCAAAAGAAAGAATCAAAGGATCTTCTAGATGGAAGTGCCTTCCTGGAATTACCAGAGGCAGAATACAAAAGATTAATATGCAGAACCCTTCAAGACATCAGGAAGGAAATGAGGCAATATGCAGAACAAGCCAAGGAACACACAGATAAAGCAATTAAAGAAATCAAAAGCAACTGGACATATACAAGATGGGAAGACATGGCTTAGCAGCATTTTGTGTGGAAGAAAGTTAGGGTTTATAGTCAATGCAGAGCTTAGTGTGAGTCACTAAGGCACTGTGGCTCCAGAGATGCTGATGCAGCATGGACCTCACTTTAAAAGGGCTCTAGACAAATAGGAGTATGTTCCAGAAGGTCAGTGGGGACGGGGAGAGGACTGGAGCCCTTCTTCCAAGACATCTGGTTGGAGGAGTTGGGCCTTTTCGGAGAAGAGAAGACTCAGGGAGATGTGGTCTCTACTTCAGACCTCTGAAAGGCTGTCACAGAGCAGTGGGAGTAGACAGGGTCTATGTGGCCCCAGGGGACAGAGTTAGGACCCATGGTAGATATTATAAAAGGACAGATTTTCATTCGATAGAAATAAAAGGAAGAATTTTCTAACAATTAGAACCACCTAAAGTGTGGAACTGGCTGCCTGGGAAGGAATGAGGTCTCTGTCTCTGGAGACACGCAAGTAGAAGCTAGACAATCACTGGGCTGTCACATTGTTGAGGCTTTTGTGTTGGGGGAGGATGATTGGACTAGATTACTTTTAAGGTTCCTTTCAACCCTAAGATTCTAGGATGTTGTATGTTAAAACGAGAAAATAAAGAAAAAACTAAAAAACAAAAACATGGTGAGACTGCAGGGACTGGTAAATGGGTCAAAGTTGTTAGATGGGGGAGGTGTGGGAAACAACTGATGTGGAGAAGAAGAGAAACTAAGTGGGAAAGAGTGGGTGGGGGGGTCATGGAGGGCAGACAGCAAGTACAGTGGCTATAGACTACTAGGAATGTTATGACTTTACATTTCCAGTCCTTTCTTATTGACAGAGTATTGTGTTCTAGCTGTGCAAATTAGCAGAGCACAACAAGTCCAGAACCGGAAAGAAATTCAGCTAAACCTAGAAGAAACAATGCTAGAAAGAAGTCCAAGTGTTGCTAAAAATGGTCAGGCTAACCTGCTATACTGAGACTGTGCCCCTCCAGCCTGTTGACGCATGCTGCCATCAGATAGTGTGTTGCCATGACAATGGTCAGTGTGGAAAAGACTGCTGAATTTTCTGCATTCTGAAAGATTTTCCTGAACCTGTCTACAAGACTGTCATTTGTTCCTATGTATAAAAACCTCAGCAAAGGTGGCCATTTCTTGCTGTTGCCCCCACCTCCTTAATAAAAGAGTGAGAACGAAGAAAAAAGTGGTACAGATTGATTTGGGGAGGTGAAATGTCAATAAGGGAGTGGATGGATTCAGCTCCACTCTATAAGAGGGAGTTTAGCCAGCATGTCTAGCTGAATTTGTTCAGCTTTTGAATACCACATCCCTTAGAAGCACAAAAGGTAGAATTTTAACCTATTAGAAATCAAACCTGAGAAGGCTGATCTCATAGAAGATGCATTCCACATGCCACAGAATGACTGAAGGAACAGGCAAACTTAGAACTCATCCAATCTTTACTACCCATTGGTCTTTCCAAGGAGGGGAAGGGGAGACAACAACATAACCATGGAAAGTCAGTGCAAGTTGTTAGCTTCGTACAGAGAAAAACTTTCTTTTGCTTCCACAAACAGTTTTTTTTCCTGCCAAGGGCTATCATGAAAATATGTATCACTTCAGGGAACAGTGAGTTTATTATGGTAATGGGGGAGGAACAACTCAGAAAAGGAGGGTGAGAATGGTTGTACAACTCGAAGAATGTAATCAATGTCACTGAGTTGTACATGTAGAAGCTGTTGAATTGGTGTATGTTCTGCTGTGTATATTCTCAACAACAAAAAATGATCAAATAAATTATTTTAAAAAAAGATATATATCATTATTCACAGAAAGTATGGGTTAGAGAGTGGATGGCTCTGCCTAGCTCATGGCCACTACTGTAAAATCATCCTAGCACCATCTTCATGTGCTCAAACTTATTCTCCTTACCTGTGGTTGACTTAGGAGCCCTTATGGCCCAGTGGTTAAGAGCTCAGGGGCTAACCAAAAGGTCAGCGGTTCAAATCCACCAGCTGCTCCTTGGGAACCCCATGGGGCAATTCTACTTTGTCCTATAGCGTCACTATGAGTCAGAACCTACTCGACAACACCTAACAACAACTGGTTGACTTATTCCAAAGAAATTGGCTCACAGTGAACCTTCCAGAGTTGAAACAGTGCTGATGTGATCAATCCGCGGAGGGGGCTGGCTCCCCAAACCTGGTTGGCTCTGCATGGATGCACAAGGGTAGAGCTAGGAGTTTTTCTAGGTCTCTGGTACTGATGACATCTGAATCAAGTAGGAGTCCTCAAGGGGGTATAGAGCTTCATGCTGCAGCCCAGGCCCAATGCTCTGTGTATGTATGTGGTGGGAGGTGAGTTGTGCATTTGTGAGTACGTGTTGGAGCTGTAACTGGATGTTTCTACACTTGCTGTGAGTTCCCAGAACTGTACCCTGAGTTTCTCTGGGGTGGAAAAGGGAATGAAAGGGGCCAGGAGGTGAGTAGGAGGAGGAAAGTAGGGAGAGGAGAAGGACACAAGAGGGAAGAGAAAGGCCTTGTGCACATCCACCCTTTCTGACTCTTAATGAAAGAGGCTTAGCATGACAGCCTCTACAATGCAAAGTTGAGGAAATGGGCCAACAAACTGATGTGGCTGTAAAGAGAGACAGCACAGGGGAAATAATAAGAATAGTAGCTCCTATTTATCTTACAGATGGTGAAACAGGCTCAGAGATGATAAGTGACTTGCTCCAGGTCACCTTTATTCATTTATTCAACGAGTAATTGCTAAGCACTGACCATATGCTCACACTGTGCCAATAAGTGGTGGAGTGGACATTTAAACCCAGGTCTCTCTGATTTAGGACCTTGGCTGTTTGGCCTTCCTGGTGCCCCTCCTCTCCTTAGCAACATTGCCCAGTCAAGTCTATTCATCAGTCCCTGTCTGCTTTTTCCTACTGACCCTAGTAAACCCTTCCCATCCCTGCACTGCACACCCAGCTCCTTCCATGTGGCTGATCCAACCAAGCACCTGAAATCTTATGTCTCCCTGGAAACGGGAGAAAGACACTCGAAATTTTGGCCCCTGACCTAGGCCTTTTATCCCTCCCTACCCCCGAATATGCCCCACATCACTCCACTATATGTAATCTGAAGTCTCCAGCTCCATTTTGGGTTGA